>NC_057810.1:128415515-128536496 GCF_018294505.1 Triticum aestivum | reverse complement strand
AATCGGAACAGAGCAGTAGCACGAGCGAGGGGGAGAGCAGAAACAACAGCTGGGCGAGCGAGCAGTCGAGCAAGAGCCGGATTAGCAGCAGCAGCGCGAGCGAGCGAGCGAGAGCCAGAGCAGCAGCAGCAGGTCCGGCTGGTATGGACGCCACCGCCGAATGGGCCTCGCACTGGGGGAGATCCGTCGTGGAGATGTCGCCCGCGGCACCGGCTTAAAGGTAGCCGCTCCATGGGGGTGCGGGGTGGAGCACCGTTGCCGCCGAGAGGTCGATTTAAGGAGAAGGTGCTATGCGATGAGTGTACAACCTCTTTGGTGGCGCCGAGTAGGTCTCGGCTTCATTCGAGGAGTCGGTGAGGATGCTGCGGTTCCGGTGGAGCAGGTTAAGGCGGCACTGTGGGGATGGAGCAGTCACGATACACGAGGCGATCATCGGAGCAGCTCCTTGGAGGTGGAAGACGGGGCGGCTGAACCGGCGGGACGATGAGATGGACGACGGATCCTCATCCGGGGAGGTGGACGAGGGACGTTGAGCTATTGCGGTGGATGATGTCGTCGGGGAAGAGGCTCCGGCTAGGCAGCGGTGAGGTGGTGGACGGAGGAGGGTGGGGTTTTGCGGCTGGAGCAGAGAGGTTATGGTGGCCTGGGATTTTGAATGGCTAAAAGGGGGCGATGGGAGGGGGTGAAGCATGACTTAGGGACGCGCTTGTCCAAAATGTAGGGTGTGTTACAAAAGTACCCCCCCCCCACCGATTTGAACTACCGGCCCTTTCGGCTCAGGGTTAGAAGGGGGATTTTACGTGTCGGGATTTGGCAGCTGGAGGGAGTTTTTGCACGCGTTGTAATTTCGGGATAGCAAGGCGCGGGTTGTGAAGGCGCCAGTTTTGGGAGCACGATATCTGAATTTTTGGGATATAACAAGACGCGGGTTGAATTTTAGGGACAAGCCTAACGTGTAGTAATATTGTACTTGTACGTACCAAATCAATTCGCACTTCCCTCAACCAAAAAGAAAACAAAAAAATAAAACTATTCACAACACACAAAGAGAGAGTCTTGCCCCGTTTTACTATACAAATGCTATTCAAAGCTACTCCCTCCTTCCATCTATATAGGGCCTAATGCGTTTTTCGATGCTAACTTTAACCAAATATTAGAGAAATAATATATGACATGCAACTTACACAAAGCACACCGTTAAATTCGTCTGTGAAAGGTTCTTTCAATGATATAATTTTCACATTGTACATGTCATGTACTATTAATCTTGTCAATAGTCAAAGGTGGTCTTAAAAATCTCATTACGCCCTATATAGATGGAAGGAGGGAGTATGAATCCATGTTATGTCCGATTAATTTTTTTCGCTTACTGTATAATGCATGTAACCTACTCATACCAACATTTTAGTGCATTCCAAATGTCTATACTACCGCTGCAATTCGAATTAAATTTGAATTCGTTTCTCTATTTTAATAAGAATCTACAATCATGATTGTTGCCAACTTCAACCATCATTCGTGTATGACCTTAATAACACACCACATGATTACTATAGAGATAGATATGAACTATGTGTACTACATGAACTCGAATTCTATTTTTTGAATACACTTGATGTTGATTCCAAATAATAGTACATTTGATGTACTAACTATATATTCGTAATCTAAACCATGTTCCATACGTACACCGTGTTTATCACACAAAGTATAGTGCCCCGCCCCCTACATTATGACAAGTATTTAGACCTGAGTTGCAAAAGCCACACATTAGCCCAAATTATAATCAATGTTCTACATTATGATATCTTCTTCAATTATCCGTATCCACTTTTTTATAATGAATCATGATCTTTGTTCGTCTTTTACACCTTCACGATCCTCTTCTATTTGTAGCTAGCTAGTGCTAACTTTCTATCGTGCATGCACACGCCCGCCCCCCTCTCACCCACCCTTAGTGTCCCCACCATCGCACACGTTCATTATTTCTCTTTAGGTCGTCCACTAGCGGTGTGTGTAGGCCCCCGGCTCCTTCTTTCCGGCACACACCAGTCGATATACCTCTCTAGCCAAGTGTGCCTACAACAAACACATATATACTTCCCCTCTTCTCTTCTCACCGTCCATGCCCCCTATGTCCAATATGATTCCACGCAGGTGCACACTCCCGCCCCTCTTTTCATTGATCACATACTCGCACACTCCTCCCCCCTCGACATGGTAGGCCTCTCGCACCACCTCCTAGCCACACCCTCTCCCCCTGTCTGCCTCTCCGGACCTTATTTTCTTCTAACACATGTAGGCGTGTATATGAACTGATATCCCTACATATAGCCAGGTCGACTATAATTCGTTTTCACCAAGCACCAATACACTTACGTCGCTAGTTATGTCTCTCCTTTTCTCGGACACACGACGGTTGATCTTCCTATGTAGTTACGTATGCTTACCACAACCATATCTTCTCCCCTCATCATCCTTGAATACCTCCCGACCCGTCTCTCACACGCACGTGCATAGATAGACAGACATCCCCCGCCCTCTCTTATTGATATTGCACTCATACCCTCCGTTTGTCTAGCAGGCCTCTCCCACAATTTGTGAGACGCTACTCCACCACCAACCCTCTGACGCTCTACCTTTGTATTTTTCTCAACCTTATTCCTCTGCCACACATATCCATGGATGTCGATCGATCTCCCTCAATACATAGCTAGGTCTCTCTCCTTCCCCACACATATACTAGTTGATCGGTCTCTACCCCCTCCCCCCCACACACACCGATAGTCAAACGTTGTAGGTAGGTATCCATGCCACGGAGAAAAACTGCACCTCTGCCCTCTCAAATTCCAGTAGGCCAGCCGCCATGTATCTTTGACATGGGCAAACACAAATTTGATGGCACTCTTTATCGATCGCGCAGCCATACACTTCATCCCTGTTTTCAATTCTATCGATATCTCACGTCCATGACTCTGTTTCACACACATTGCATATGTTACGTTTTTCTGATTGAGATATCATCAACACATTGCCTCTGTTTCAGACAAACCATCTCTCACACACCCACCCACGTACGTACCTGCACCTAAAGAAGAAGTGCACGCAGGACGCACATACTCACGTCTCGTTCACGGCCACACCCGTGCGGGTACACGGTGGAGTTCGTTTCTGTACGAAAAGGCAACCCATGTGATAATTTGACGCGTGTAGCGGTTGTTTACTCGAAGGAGGGTCGAGTACCACGCCTAGACGGAACAAAGTTTTACTTGACGCGTTAGCATTAAATAAAGTTATATATTCCTCAATGGCACGTACAAAATATAAAACGATTGCCGTGGGGAAAATGAAAAAATGGATTTGTCTCTCGTCACACCATCTCACACAAGGCCGCCGTGGCCTCTCTCTCTCAGCGTTGGTCAGTGATCCGGCCGCATCCCATCCACCGGCGGAAAGGGAGGATGTGCATCGTCTCTCCGTTCGACGGCATTGAGGCAACACGTCCCTATCTGCGGTACCCGCCATTCTCTCTGACCAAGCTCCAGCGTGGTAGGGCCTTCGCCACTTGCTCGCTGCCGTAGTATGGGCAGATCCCGGCCGCCGACGCCCTCCTAGTAAGATCCCGATGACCCTCAGGCAAAGCTTCCTCCGGCCTTGCTCCACTCCCATCTTCCCACGTTGCTGCATGTGGATCTTCTTTAGTTGTTTGCTTAAATCATATCTCGGCCGGCGTACTTTCCATCTTGCAATCTCGTCCTCAAACCATTTTTTATAAACCACCATGTGCTATCTTCCCTTATTACATGGAACATGCTTCTTTTTTGTTGGCGTATGTGTCTTCAACTCGTGTTATTGGGCAGTAATTGTTTCCTTTCGACCTCCTTTTGCAAACAGGGATATCCATTTTCACCTTGTTGCTATTGCGACCTTTTGGTGAACTGCACAAATCACTTTTCTAAAGAGTGTTTTGTGCAGTTCCGCCAAAACGTCACACGGGCAATGTTTTTACATTTATGTGGGACTGCGGAAAGGGAGATTGGTTTTGCTATCCTCCTCATCCAACTCCGTGCCTAATCTTCTCCAACAAGAAGTTAGTCCTAAAGAGAGATCGTGGAGGTGATCGGCTTCTATTTATGTGTGTTATGTTTCATCATCTAGTTCCACTATTATTGTAATCACACTGACTGGATATCTTTGCAAACAAGGATGGTCCGCTTGATTTTAGTGGAGCTGCACAAAATGATCGGATTGTGGTGTCTTTCATACACCTCTTTTTTGGCTACAGAGCTGGGTGAAACTAGCTGCCAAGCAATGAACATTGTGCCAAGGAAATGGAGCCATGCCTATGAACAATATCGATCAATTATATTTTTTCTTTATTTGTACACCTTCTCACAACTTTGTCTTCAGTTGTGATGTGAATATTGGCGCTGATCTGCGAACCATTGAGATGCATTAGCCATGGTAGTTTCAGTCGTATTTGATGGAATATTGTAACGAGATAATCTCGAGGCAAGACACATGAATCCTAAGTTGAAACATTTTTTCCTGCGGGAACCAAAGTTGAAACCTTCATAGCATCACAGTACAATTTCATCAAAATTATGCGTACATATAAACAAATCCTGAAGGATTGATAGCAATGCTAGAAACAATTCAACTTCGTTTCACCGACATGTTGGACATCCTTCATCCGGCTCCACCTGCCATGCAGCAATATTGAGTGCACAACACAACTTCAGTGAAAGATTCACCCCGGTCGTTGCACCGCAGTAGTAATGACTAGTGAGCAGTCAAATCACAGAGCCCCACCTTCACCATAGTAAGTTGCTCGGACTTAGCAACCATCATTTCTCTGTTCCTTGAATCCGCTGGTACTCCCATATTCCCACAGTAATAAGTTGCTCGGGCGAATCAACCATCACTATATCCGCTCACGTGTGATGACCATAGGAGCTATCCATTCAGATTGCATGTTAAAAAAAATAAAGGTCGATAACTAATGTGGCAAACTTTAAAAAAAACTAATGCGGCACCTCGGGCCAACGCGGCTAGATCGCATTTTGCACGAGAAATTACACGCCATGTTTCGTTGACATGTGGTCCCGTTCCAACATATCAGTGAGACGACGACAAGTCCTTTTCTACTAGTAATATTTCCGAACGGACGTGTAGGCCTGGGTGCCTCTTCGTGAACCGTGGCAAACTGGCAACTGTCCATCGACTCTTCACCTTTCCCTCTCGATTTGAAACTGTTGTCGCACGCTCTTCCTCTCCCTCCTCCATTTTCCTTCAGCCCTTCACCCTTTCTTCTGCCATTGTTCGATCGTCTTCTCCATGGAGGGAACAGGCCGGAAACGACCCCGTTATTCTTGCCCCGATTTGAAAGATGACGTGGTGGAGGAACTCATTGATAGGTGCGATGTCATCACCTCGGCTAGCATGGTAGGTTCGTTCAAGCCCATTCTCGACTCAACTAATAACATCATTACAAGGAACCCAAGAGTCAAGGAGCAGTTTGATCTCCCCTATCTTAGCCGTGACCCTGATGACTACTGGCGCGGGGACGACGGAGGCCTCGCCTTGTGCGAGTTGATGCCGCTTGATAATGATACGTATGATGTTAAGATGCCATCGCTTGAGGGCAAGGATTGGGAAGGCGCAGATGGAGATTGGGTTTTTTACATTGGGTCCAACTGCGAGTGGAAACTTGTGAATGTGTACACTCGTGACCGGGTTCCACTTCCAAAAATCTCAGCAGACTGCCCAGAGGTTGAGCACACTGGTATTATATGCACGTTCAAATACGATCATGGTGACTGTCTTCTATGGAATATAGCAATTTGTCGAGTTCCCAACTGCTCTTGGAATTACAACAACTATTAAGTTGTTGCTATCTTCGACAAGCTTGTTGCTGTCCTTCGTGGTTTGACTGGATGGATATTGCTCAAAAATTAGTTTTATACACGGATGTGTACTGTGATGCAATTCAATACGAGGGCCTTGTATTTGCTGCCACCACTCGTGGCACTATTTTTGCATGGAATCCTTATGCTTTTGGTACGTTTGTCTTCCACTGTAATTATAATTGTTTCATCCACATGCATGCGGGTTAGCAAGTTTCCCTTTACTAATTAACCTTCTTCTTGTGTTTCCAAGGTCCTATGAACATTCCACCACCTATACTTGAAAAAATTTATAACCAAGGGGGAGATGACGATGGTGATGATCACGAGCATGAGGACGAGCAGAACGTATATATTCAATGGCACCTGACAACTAATTCCGATGGATCACCTCTTCTTGTGTGTATACAGCGCACTGAGTTTGTTACTACTAAGGGAGCACGTGTTGTCTCCCATGGTCGCACTCTCCGGATCTATTCCAACACCCATTGCATGGTATTCGGGATGGATACTAGTGTGCTAGCGCCAACTCCTTCTCCCTGGTACAGAATTGATAGTCTTGGAGAAAACTCGCTCTTCCTTGGACAAAACTATCCGATGATGGTGAAAGGCGATCCAACTGTTGTTGACACAACGTTACTAGTAGTACCATTAATGAGAAGCAACTTTGTCTTGGGTGGTTCCCTACCCTGGTACTGATATAGTAGGCCGCTTCAGCCTGGATGATCAGTCCTGCGTTGGTCTCGAGATCAACAATAGATGGCCCATCCCAGAGAATCACTTGTGGTTCAAAGCAAGCGTTTCCAACGCCGAGGATTGGTTGAGTTGAAGTTCATTTCATTTCTTGTTATTTGTTGTGTGATGAAAACTTTAGTATTTATAATGTATCCTCATTGTCGATGTGGGTTGATGACCTGTTGTATGTAATAAAATGATATGCCTATGATAAACTTACTAAATTTATGAATGGCTTTCAAGTCGCTTCTCTGAGTGAGTGGTGCGACGAGGCAAAAAAATATTTTCCGAATACATAATTGTACATGCATTGCAACAGGTTATCGGATGAGGCAAATCAACAATAATAGTAGACTATTTGTACTAGCTTCACATGCTTCGCGCGTCGTGCGGGTGTTTTTACTGTAGCCATACTATACGTAACCAGCACCTCAAATCCTCGATACTAGTACTATATAGTAAGTAGTAGGAGTAGTAGGGTGGCATGGGCCAGAACAAGCATTCACGTCCAGGAGTACGGCACACGCCACCAGCACGACTTCCATATGACACCATACTTCTTGGAGTCCGTGTGTCGGTGTCAAAACCGGCGGATCTCGGGTAGGGGGTCCCGAACTGTGCGTCTAGGCGGATGGTAATATGAGACAAGGGACATGATGTTTTCACCCAGGTTCGGGCCCTCTCGATGGAGGTAAAACCCTACTCCTGCTTGATTAATATTGATGATATGGGTAGTACAAGAGTAGATCTACCACGAGATCAAAGAGGCTAAACCCTAGAAGTTAGCCTATGGTATGATTGTTGTTCGTCCTACGGACTAAAACCCTCCGGTTTATATAGACACCGGAGAGGGTTAGGGTTACACAGAGTCGGTTACAATGGTAGGAGATCTACATATCCGTATCGCCAAGCTTGCCTTCCAAGCCAAGGAAAGTCTCATCCGGACACGGGACGAAGTCTTCAATCTTGTATCTTCATAGTCCAGGAGTCTAGCCAACGGTGATAGTTCGGCTATCCGGACACCCCCTAATCCAGGACTCCCTCGGTAGCCCCTGAACCAGGCTTCAATGACGACGAGTCCGGCGCGCATATTGTCTTCGGCATTGCAAGGCGGGTTCCTCCTCTGAATACTTCATAGAAGATTTTGAACACAAGGATAGTGTCCGGCTCTGCAAAATAAGTTCCACATACCACCATAGAGAGAATAATCTTTACACAAATTCAATCTGCTGACGTATTCTGCGGCGTGATGTCACACCACGGCCAAGCCTTTATTGGAATCGTTTTTACTGTCCCACCTCAGCGTGTTTAGCGAGGCAGTTTCTTTGGCACGTCTTATCAAAGCGGAGATCATGCCCCCTTATTCCGGGATTGTCATCAATACGGGCGTGGGTAGTCCAACCACGCCATTGATTACGGCGCTTGGGAGATAAGCGAGTTTTACCAGGCTGGTGGGGACGCATAGTTTCATCCGTCCATATAAGGGGATAAGGATCCACCTTTTTACCTACGCCTTCTTCCTCCTTTGCTTATCCATTTCCGTGCACTCGAGCTCCAGCACCCAAGTCCGCACATCTCGCCTCAACCTTTCCCAGCCATGTCCGGAGTGGGAGGCAAGTGGATGGCCTCCTCCGTCACGGAGGGGCACATCAAACAGTTGAGGAAAGCCGGATACCTGCACAACGACATTGCGCACCGGCTTCCAGACGAGGGGCAGCTCATCCCCACCCCCAGGCCCCATGAGAGGGTGGTGTTCCTTCCCCATTTCCTCCGCGTACTGGGCTTCCCACTCCACCCATTTGTCCAGGGGCTCATGTTCTACTACGGCCTGGATTTCCATGATCTGGCCCCGAATTTCATCCTCAACATCTCAGCGTTTATCGTTGTGTGCGAGGCCTTCCTCCGCATCAAGCCCCACTTCGGCTTATCGCTGAAGACCTTCAATGTCAAGCCGAAGGTAGTGGGCGGCCAGCAGGCGGAGTGCGGAGGCGCCATGGTGGGCAAGATGCCCAACGTCATATGGCTCGAGGGCTCCTTCGTGGAAACCATCAAAGGGTGGCAATCGGGGTGGTTCTACATCACCGAGCCGCGTGACCCTGAATGGGCAGCGGCCCCCGAATTCCGATCTGGCATCCCCACATGGCTCACCTCCTAGAAAGAGAAGGGCCTAACATGGGGTGATTTGGAAGAGCTGACCGGACTCCAAACCTGCGTCCAAAACCTTGTGAACAAGAAGATCAAGCTCGTCAATGTAGTCCAGGTCATGCTCATTCGTCGGATCCTCCCGTGCCAACAACGGGCCTTCAACTTGTGGGAGTTTGATCTGGCACAGCACCAAACCTTGAGCAGGCTCTTCGACACTACGTACGAAGATGCCTGGAAGGTGCTGTTCAAGGGCGCCGAGGCTCCCGCATCCGCTACCGAAGATCACGGATTCAGCTCGCAGCATCAAGCCGGCGAGGTAAGCTATTTTACCCTTTACAGGACACTTGTTTTTCATAGTTTGACTCTATGCGGGATCTAAACTCCGTTACCTTTGATAGGCCTGACAGAAGAAGTCCGGGCAGGTTAACTGTCCGGCTCCCTTACCAGAAGATCCAGCGGACGCCCGATTGACGGGGCTGCTGGTTCCGGCACCTCACGTGGTGCCGGATAAGAAGGCCAAGAAGAAGGCCACGGGAACCCGAAAGAGTTCCCGGCGTCAGGTGTTATCGGACTCATCGTCCGATGACTCTGAGGTGGACTCCTCTCGTGAAGACGAGGAGGAGGAAAAAGAGGCCTCTCCCCCAGCGGGGGAGAGAAGAAAAGGAAGGTCGCCCCAGCTGGGGGGCCGGAGGGTCCAAGAAAGGAAGGACCCTTCCTCCGAACTTTTCCACCAACGCTGACGACAGCGAAGAGGAGTGGCCCTCGAGGGCCAAGCCCCTGGCGAGATCGTAAGTGTCCGGATTCCAGAATAACTCATGATTTTTCATTTGTCGCATAGTGTCTTCGAACGCCAAATACAACCATGTAGCCCGCCCAAGGACGATCTCCCCGCTTCGTTGAGCAGCTCCCTGGATTCGTCGAATGTGAATAGCACTTCACTTCTGACCGCCTTCTCCCCTCGTGATGCAGAAGATGCCACGGTGGAGTCCCAAAAGGGGCCCAACCAGGAGGAGGTGGTCCTGGAGGCGCCGCAAGGCGACCTCCCGGACTCCAGGCGCAAAGGGGGCAAAACCCCAGAGGGCTCTAAGTCCGGCCCTGTGCCGGACTCCGTACCGGAACCTACAGTGGTTCTGAAGTCCGGCAGGTGGCCCCTTCGTAAGAAGGGCAAGACTGCGACGCCGGTGGCCTCCGTCCAACCGGAGGCACCAGGTAGCTTGCTGGAGGCGCTTAACGGTGCCTCCATCGACGAGGAGCACCGCATTATCATGAGTGCGGTGATCCAGAAAGTTTAGTCCGCCAAGAGCGGGCTGACTAAAGCCTGTACCAGCCTTCTAACAGGCTTTGAGGTAAGTTTTTAAGATATGTAAGAATATTTCCGCATAGACAGTAGCCCCTGATGCTTAGTTCGGTGTTCGGAAAGAAAAGCCGAGCTGAGGATCTAAAAAGATATATGCAGGAGTCTAACATAAATATGTCAATATGGGAATGCAGGCTACGCTGCTGACCTCTGCCGCACTGATTGTGGAGGTCAATGCATTGAAGGAGAGCCTCGAGCGGTCCGAGAACGATCTTGGCCTTGCCAAGAAGCAGCTCGAGGACAAGGAAGGTAAGTAATACCTTATTAAAGTAATACCTTATAGAAAGGATTTGGTTGCAAAAAATGACAGGAATAACGTGAGTATTGCAGGGGCCACGAACGAGGTGGCGACCCTGAAGGAAGCGGTGTCCAAGGCCGAAAACAGTGCAGCCACGGAGTGCACCGAGCGAGAGAAGCAGGAGGCACGGGTGGCGGAGGTGTGGCAAGAGCTCTAGGCTCTCATGGAAAAACACGAGAGTTTGGAGCGTGACTCGAAGACTCGAGAGTCCGAGCTCGCCTTGGCTCTTGAGAGTGCCAAAGCCGCTAAGGCCGAAGCCCAGAAGGCCCTCCAGGAGATTGAGGCGATAAAAAAGATAGCGGCGGGTAAGGCATTCTATATGCAAAGAAAGCATGTAAAAGTGAATTATCTGTTACTTACCCGAATCCGGAGCTCTCCAGGAGCGTTCGCAGATCTGCCCCGTAGTGTGTCCGATGCTGCCGCATTCTACCAAGCCGAGGAGGGGAGCTCGACGGAAAAGGTGTTCTGGTCTCAATATGCTGAGGCCGGACATCCGGTGCCCCTGAGCGACCAGCTGAAGCAGCTGGTCGAGCTCCACAAGGTGGCCGAACAGGCCATGAAGGGCCTCATAGTTCGGTTGTGACCTAAAGAAGCCATGCCTGGGAGCTACTTCGGTCTGGTGCGGCGGCTGGTGGATGCTTGTCCATGGATTGAAGTCATCAAGCGCTCCGTCTGCATTGAAGGTGCCCGTCGGGCCCATGCCCGTGCTAAAGTGTACTGGGGCAAGATGGACGCCAAGAAGCTTGTGACGGACGCGCCACCGTCAGGCAAGGAGTATCGCAAGCCCGAGATGTACTATGAGGGCATCCTGAAGGGTGCCCACCTTATAGCGGGTGAATGCTCCAAAGATGTAATTTTTGAGTAGACTCGCATTTGTTATCCTGTACGCTGAAAACTTTGTTCATATGCGCTAAGCAATGCTTGTTAATTTAAAATATTACCTTCTGTGCGGCCGTTTATCAAATTTGAGAGATGGCAAGTCGTTGGCTTCAGCCCCCATGCCACGAGTGCTGGGGTGTTCGGGATAAACTTGAGCGCTCTTGTTCCCATTCTTGGGTCCTTCGAGGGAGGCGTTCAACACGATGAATGAGGCAACTGGACTATAATGCTTGAACACTCTCACTTAGCCATAGAATTCTATAATTTTAAATTTCGGCGAAGCCCCTGGTTACGGAAGGCCGAGTTTGGGGCGCTATCCACGCCTTGGCCGGACAATGCCGACTCCTCGCTCTAAGTGGCATGAGTCTTTAGGGACCCGAAAAACCTCTCGAACAGCGATCGGCTCTCGCCCTATCATGACAGTCAGTTTTAGCTTTCTCCACTGAGGTGCTCAACCCAGCTCAACCGGGGCACAATCGTAGTGGTTCTGCCAGCGCTACCCTAGCCGATATAACGGAACGTAAGGTACCAAAACATGGGAGCCGGGCAAACCCAACTGTTGACCCAAGACATGATTCGGAGCCGATGCATATAATGCTATAAGTTTGGGGTGCCGCACTTGTGAAAGTGTTTGGACTTATCACACCATGTTTTGGGGTACTTAAGCCCCTGGTGTATTGACCGTACCAAGTTGTACGGGTGCAACATGTCATAGATGAACATTTGATGGAGAAAAAAAGGAATGCAATAATAAGCAGAAGCTATGTATTGTTTATTCAAAAGATACTGCAATGAAAGCAGAACGATACAAATAGTGCGATAAGCAAGGGATGGGACTATTTAACATGTCCCCCTCCAGGGGTAGGCTGCGGGATGGTATGTAAAACAGGTATTCTGCTCGTAATAGAGACCACCTGGACACTCGACGTAGCTTTTCTGCTTCCCTGGCTGTTGCATCGTGAGTTCGGCGATTCTACTGCTAGACAGGGCTTCTGGAAAACGGAGTCCTGAGAGTAAGAAAAAAAAGAATGACACAATTGGGAGCCCCTGGTGCGGTTGAGCCGCACTCTGGACATGCCGTGGTCATGCCCCTCCCCCTATGCCCATGGTATCTCCAGAGCATAGTTATGTATGCGTGGTACTGGTTCCGCGATTTCGCGAGGGCTGGGGTTGGGGCCACATTGCTACGCGTGCTCGGAACGTGCCAGGCGGTCTTGTTATAGGTTACTCCGGGCGCGCTTGACGGTGTTCGGACGTTTAGTAGTCGGACTCGAGAGTTTCCTTAAGAGGCTGCTTTGTACTTCCGCCGTGAGGGCCGCCGTATGCTCCTCCGTTCGAAGAGAGCATTCGGTGTTTCCATTGACCGTGATTACTCCTTGAGGGCCTGGCATCTTGAGCTTGAGGTATGCATAGTGCGGCACCGCATTGAACTTTGCAAATGCGGTTCGTCCGAGCAGTGCGTGATAGCCGCTGCGGAACGGGACTATGTCGAAGATTAATTTCCTCGCTTCGGAAGTTATCCGGGGATCCGAAGACCACTTCGAGTGTAACTGAGCCTGTACAGTTGGCCTCTACACCTGGTATGACGCCTCTAAAGGTCGTTTTTGTGGGTTTAATCCTTGATGGGTCTATGCCCATTTTGCGCATTGTATCCTGGTAAAGCAGGTTCAGGCTGCTGCCGCCGTCCATCAGGACTCTAGTGAGGTGAAATCCGTCAATGATTGGGTCAAGAACCAATGCGGCGAATCCACCGTGGCGGATGCTAGTGGGGTGGTCCCTTCAATCAAAAGTGATCGGGCAGGAGGACCACGGGTTGAACTTTGGGGCGACTGGCTCCACCACGTATACGTCCCTTAGTGCACGCTTCCGCTCCCTTTTGGGTATGTGGGTTGCGTATATCATGTTCACTGTTCGCACTTGTGGGGGAAAGCCCTTCTGTCCTCTATTGTTCGGCAGCTGGGGCTCCTCCTCGTCATTTCCATGCAGCCCCTTGTCATTGTTTTCGGCATTTAACTTGCCTGCCTGCTTGAACACCCAACAATCCCTGTTGGTGTGGTTGGCTGGTTTTTCGGGGGTGCCATGTATCTGGCACGAGCGATCGAGTATTCAGTCCAAATTGGACGGGCCCTGAGTATTTCCTTTGAACGACTTTTTCTGCTGACCGGGTTTAGAGCCTCTGAATCCGGCATTGACTGCCGTATCTTCAGCATTATTGACGTTAATGCGGCGCTCGTGCTTGTTGCGACACGACCTGCCATTGCTGTCCTTGGTATCCGAACTACTAGGGTTTTTGGTCAGGCTATTACTGCGAGCTAGCCAGCTGTCCTCTCCCGCGCACATGCGGGTCATGAGTGATGTGAGGGCTGCCATGGATTTCGTCTTTTCCTGTCCTAGGTGCCGGGAAAGCCACTCATCGCGGATGTTATGTTTGAAGGCTGCAAGGGCCTCTGCATCCGGAGAGTCAACAATTTGATTTTTCTTGGTTAAGAACCGTGTCCAGAATTGTCTGGCCGATTCATCTGGCTGCTGAATTATGTGGCTTAGGTCATCAGCATCTGGTGGTCGCACATATGTGCCCTGGAAGTTATCAAGGAATGCGGCTTCCAGGTCTTCCCAACAACCAATTGATTCTGCTGGCAAGTTGTTGAGCCAATGACGAGCTGGTCCTTTAAGCTTGAGTGGGAGGTATTTGATGGCGTGTAGATCATCACCGCGAGCCATGTGGATGTGAAGGAGATAGTCCTCGATCCAAACCACAGGATCTGTTGTGCCGTCGTATGATTCAATGTTTACGGGTTTGAAACCCTCGGGGATTTGATGATCCATTACTTCGTCTGTGAAGCATAGTGGGTGTGCGGTGCCTCTATATTGGGCTATATCACGACGCAGCTCAAATGAGCTTTGTCTACTGTGTTCGGCCCGGCCGGAATTGTTGTATCTGGCGTGACGGTTGTCATCACGTGTCGTGGGGCACCCACGCGGTCCGTAGATCGATCTTATTTGCCTTGCCTTGTCCTCCAATATTTCTCGCAAGTCTGGCGCATTTCCCCGTGGCTTTGTACTTTTCGAGCGACACCGGGGTGCGGCTTTAGTGGAGGGCCTAGAGGCCTCTCTGTCGCGGCCACGAGGTGGCCGGTCGGCCGCGTCATGCGCTGGTGATGTAGGTTTGGGTGCTTCCTCCTCTAATTGGGTAGCAGCCTGCATTTTGGGTAGCTCTTGGAAGGGCGATCGAGTTTGTACTCTTCGGCTGCAAGGATTTCGGTCCATCTGTCAGCTAGCAAGTCTTGGTCAGCTCTAAGCTGCTGCTGCTTTTTCTTGAGGCTGCTTGCCGTGGCCATAAGCCTGCGCTTGAAACGCTCTTGTTCGACGGGATCCTCGGGTACGACAAATTTGTCGTCATCGAGGCTTGCTTCATCTTCGGAGGGAGGCATATAATTATCGTCCTCTACCTCTCTGTCTGCCGCTCTATCATGAGGGCTGGCTTCTCCCTCCTCCTGTGCTGAATCCTGCTAGAGGGGGTTGTCTTCGGCACAGTCCGGGGTGTTATTATCTCTCGTGCCGGAATCACCGTTTTTGCTGTGGCGGGATTTAGAGCAGCGCCGCTGACGCCGGCGCTTGGGCTGTTTCTTGGAGAGGTCATCCTCCGCTATTCCATTGCCATTCCCATCTTTTGGGATGTCCACCATGTATATGTCGTATGACGAGGTGGCCTTCCAGTGCCCTGTAGGCGCTGGTTCTTGGTTGTCTCCTGCATCGTCGTCCATACCGTCGATGTCTTCGGAGTCAAAGTCGAGCATGTCGGTTAAATCATCGACAGTGGCTACAAAGTCGATGGTGGGTGGGCATTGAATTTCTTCGTTGTCCGCATCCCAACCTTCCTGATCATAGTCCGGCCAGGGCTCTCCTGATAAAGAGAGAGACTTTAGGGAATTCAGGATGTCGCCAAAGGGCGAGTGCTGAAAGATGTCCGCGGCAGTGAACTCCATAACCAGCGCCCAATCGGATTTGATTGGCAGGGGCGCGGGAGGTTCGGAGTCCGGAGAGGAGTCCGGCACCTTGGAGTCACGAGCTTTGCAAAGGACAGGGATGGTGTTCGGCTCAATCGCCGTATAGATCGTAGCCCCAGAGGCGGTGTCTAGCCACTCGTCCTTGATCGGCGAAGTCGGCTCCGAGCTAAGGGTCGGAGCGGACGCTGGTGCGGCCTCCAGGGCACTGTTCGGCGGCAGAGCTAGATCATACCCATCGAGACAATGCGGCGCCCTTGGCTGTGGCTCGAATCTGTCGAAGATCAAGTCTTCGCGGATGTCAGCCGTGTAGTTCAAACTCCCAAATCTGACCTGATGGCCAGGGGCGTAGCTTTCGATCTGCTCCAGATGGCCAAGTGAATTGGCCCGCAGTGCAAAGCCGCCGAATACGAAGATCTGTCCAAGGAGAAAAGTCTCACCCTGGACCGCGTCGTTGTTGATGATCGAAGGAGCCATCGGGCCTAAAGGTGACGACACAGAGGAACTCTCAATGAAAGCACCAATGTCGGTGTCAAAACCGGCGGATCTCGGGTAGGGGGTCCCGAACTGTGCGTCTAGGCGGATGGTAACAGGAGAAAAGGGACACGATGTTTTTACCCAGGTTTGGGCCCTCTCGATGGAGGTAAAACCCTACTCCTGCTTGATTAATATTGATGATATGGGTAGTACAAGAGTAGATCTACCACGAGATCAAAGAGGCTAAACCCTAGAAGCTAGCCTATGGTATGATTGTTGTTCGTCCTACGGACTAAAACCCTCCGGTTTATATAGACACCAGAGATGGTTAGGGTTACACAGAGTCGGTTCCAATGGTAGGAGATCTACATATGCGTATTGCCAAGCTTGCCTTCCACGCCAAGGAAAGTCCCATCCGGACACGGGACGAAGTCTTCAATCTTGTATCTTCATAGTCCAGGAGTCCGGCCAACGGTGATAGTTCGGCTATCCGGACACCCCCTAATCCAGGACTCCCTCACCGTGCTAGAGAAATCTCTTCAACCTCATCATTTCTCTAACTCAGCCATCGCACGGCGGGCGAGGTGGGGGGTTTGCCGATAGTCGGTTTCCTTAACTGCGGTCCCACTTGTAAGGCCAACTCCAACGCTCTATCAATATATGGATATACTCTTCTTCCCAATACCAAAACTTGCATCCATTCTACTCCCTCCGTTCCACAATACATGCCTTCTATTTGTCAAAATATATATGTATCTACACATGTTTTAGTATATAGGTACATCCATTTTTGGACAAATGGAAGTCAAGTATTTTGGAACGAAGGGAGTACACAATAATTTTTTTAAGTTAGCACAACTAGTCTAATCCGAGAGCACAACCGAAGATTTGGTAGGGTTCTTCCTCCTTTTGCCGACACGTGCGACATCCAGCATCTAGGTCATGTCATGCAAGAAAATAGAGTGGTAGTTGAAGCCATGTGATGTGCATCTTGGGTTAAACTGTAAATAGAATCTTACTACTCTTGAGTAACTCCAAAAGCAGCCACCGAAGATCTTTATTGGATTTGTTTTTCATCACCAGCACGTCGAGGTGAAAGATGTGCAGGTTCAGTGGGTCCTCTTGCATTTTCACTGACATGTGGGACCGCATGTGAGAAAACAGACGATGGGCTCCACGCATCCGCTGGCTGGCTGAGAAGAGAGATAGAGGAGGGCTGAGCACAGACTCCAGGAAATTTGTTCTACGTAACCAGCACCTTGATATTCGCATGTGGTTGTTTCTAGAATAAAAAAAGGAGGTACCCCTACTTATGTTACTCCCACTACGCCTAGCCTAAGGTTAGTAGGTGACCTTGCGCTTGGCTCTATGCCTCTTCCGGAAGTCGATGGTTCTATAGTAGTGCTTCTGGCAATCTGACACCAAATGAACTGTTGCACGTCCACCGCTTGTAAGCAAAAGTTTCTCCTCGTGCTGCGAGCCACCGCGCACGCGTTGGCGAGGGAGAAGGCGTAATCAAGCTTCTCGTCATTCTGCGAGTTGACGGGACACATCAAAGTTATTTACTAGTAGTACGTACTCTCTCCAAAAAAGGGCTGACCATGTCATTCCTACCATCCCGTGCTCCGTCGTTGAGTACGTGCACTATTCATGTGCCATCAAGGAGAAAAAAATATTGTGTAGGTGCCATCGAAGTGCACGACTCACTTACCAAAAAGGGTTTCCCCCTGCTCCCCCCCACCGCACGACTCACTTACGCACTGCTTATCTGATTATCTCCATTTTCTTGCATGACACGTGCACCTTGATGCTAGATGTCTCACGTGTTGGAAAAAGGATGAACAAAGCTCATGTAAAAGAAAAGAGTTGAAGAGCATAGATTCCCGACGACCGAGAGCAAGGAACCTCATGGTGGAGCATCTGCAAGGAACCTTGCACATTTTCCCCTGTTTTTTGCCGCCTGCCCACCTATAAACAAATAAAAGAACATGAACTTTTCGCTAACCACTAGAAACGGTACATCAGGATGCTAAGTTGAAGATGTTTTATACTCCCTCCGTTCCCAAATATAAGTCTTTTTAGAGATTTCAATAAGGGACTACATACGAAACAAAATGAGTGAATCTACACTCTAAAATATGTCTACATACATCTGTATGTTGTAGTCTATTTGAAATGGCTAGAAAGACTTATATTTAGGAACGAAGGGAGTAGTTTATATTGAATTATTGATAACCACGCAACAAGCCACGCATGTACAGGACGCATGCAGCCACGCATGTACACAAGCCAACGCACTAACTCCATCTGATCCAACTCATGCACATACGCGCATAGCATGGAGCACACAACACACGTACACAACACGTGCATGCACACACGCTCGGCCGTAGAATGCACATGAATAACACATGCATGCGCACACACTCGGCTGCATGGAGGTGTGCGCCATCCGTGGCGACGTCCGGTTCATCGTGCTACAACGAAGCTCGTACGCAACGGAGCATACGCATCTCTTGCAACACCTCTTTGCCGTCGTTGCTCAACTACTAGTCGGAGACGAAGACGACCACAGCCTCGGCCTTAGAGCTAGCACCAATGGAAAAACATGCACGCTGCACGCACACGAGCACATACGGAGTGCCCACGACGTGGTGGTGGTGCGTCCCCAGTCGCCTTTACTCCTTATGTGCATGTTGCCTATCAAGGCGGCTGCATGCTAATGATGATGTGGGTGAGATCTTCTAGGACTCAGATGATGACGAGGAAAATTATGAGACACAAGGTGACGTACACCGTCAAGGTCCACGGTCAAGGGGGTGCTAGTAAGTTCTTAGATGTGCTTAGAGCAAGTACAATAGAGTTGAGTCAGCGGGCTATAAGGAATAAACTAGTATACTTCTGCTTAGTTGGAGGAAAGAGAAGAGGAGACAGAAGGTAAGCGGGCTCTTCGTGAAGAGCCAGCTCTAGCACGTGCTCCTAGGCACTTTGTGAGAATGAAAGGTGGGCCACATAATAAAAAAGTAGTACACTCTTTTGATCTACTATTGTACATGTTGACTACTCCCTCCGTTCCTAAATATTTGTCTTTTTAGGATTTCAAATGAACTACCACATACAGATGTACATAGACACATCTTAGAGTGTAGTGATACGTCTCCAACGTATCTACTTTTCCAAACACTTTTGCCCTTGTTTTGGACTCTAACTTGCATGATTTGAATGAAACTAACCCGGACTGACGCTGTTTTCAGCAGAACTGCCATGATGTTGTTTTATGTGTAGAAAACAAAAGTTCTCGGAATGACCTGAAAATCCACGGAGGCAAGTTTCGGAAAATATAAAAAATATTGGCGAAAGAATCAAGAGCAGGGGGCCCACACCCTGTCCACGAGGGTGGGGGTGCGCCCCCCCGGGCGTGCCCCCCTGTCTCGTGGGCCCCTTGAGGCTCCATCGACCTCAACTCCAACTCCATATATTCCGTTTCACAGAGAAAAAAATCAGAGAGAAAGTTTCATCGCATTTTACGATATGGAGCCGCCGCCAAGCCCTAATCTCTCTCGGGAGGGCTGATCTGGAGTCCGTTCGATGCTCCGGAGAGGGGGATTCGTCGCCGTCATCATCATCAACCATCCTCCATCACCAATTTCATGATGCTCACCGCCGTGCGTGAGTAATTTCATCGTAGGCTTGCTGGACGGTGATGGGCTGGATGAGATTTACCATGTAATCAAGTTAGTTTTGTTAGGGTTTGATCCCTAGTATCCACTATGTTCTGAGATTGATGTTACTATGACTTTGCTATGCTTAATGCTTGTCACTAGGGCCCGAGTGCCATGATTTCAGATCTGAACCTATTATGTTTTCATGAATATATGTGTGTTCTTGATCCTATCTGGCAAGTCTATAGTCACCTATTATGTGTTATGATCCGACAACCCCGAAGTGACAATAATCGGGATACTTCTCGGTGATGACCGTAGTTTGAGGAGTTCATGTATTCACTATGTGTTAATGCTTTGGTCCGGTTCTTTATTAAAAGGAGGCCTTAATATCCCTTAGTTTCCGCTAGGACCCCGCTGCCATGGGAGGGTAGGACAAAAGATGTCATGCAAGTTCTTTTCCATAAGCATGTATGACTATATTCGGAATACATGCCTACATTACATTGATGAACTGGAGCTAGTTTCGTGTCACCCTATGTTATAGATAATACATGAGGAATCGCATGCGACATAATTATCCATCACTGATCCAATGCCTATGAGCTTTTCACATATTGTGCTTCGCTTATTTACTTTTCCGTTGCTACTGTTATAATTACTAAAAACTATTATCTTTACTTTTGCCACTATTACCTTTATTATCATAGTACTTTGCTACTAAATACTTTGCTGCAGATACTAAGTTATCCAGGTGTGGTTGAATTGACAACTCAACTGCTAATACTTAAGAATATTCTTTGGCTCCCCTTGTGTTGAATCAATAAATTTGGGTTGAATACTTTACCCTCGAAAGTTGTTGCGATCCCCTACACTTGTGGGTTATCAAGACTAATTTCTGGCGCCGTTGCCGGAGAGCATAGCTCTATTCTTTGAGTCACTTGGGATTTATATCTGTTGATCACTATGAGGAACTTGAAAGACGAAAGAACCAAGATTTTTCCCTCAACTACGAGGGGAGGTAAGGAACTGCCATCTAGCTCTACACTAGATTCTCCTTCTGTTATTAGTAAGCTTGCGACACCTAAACCTACTACTGTTATGAATTCTGATATGTCGCATGTTATTGATGATGCCACTTCTGCTATGCATGATACTTATGATGAAACTACTTCTATGCGTGATACCACTTTGCCATTAGGTGAATTTCTTGGTGAACAACTTGCTAGGGTTAGAGAGAATGAAATTATTGAAGATGCTATTATTGATGATAATGATGATGAAAGTTCTCCCCCTGATTATGAATTACCCGTTGTTCCTGAGGGTTATGTTATGGAAGAGGAAGCTGCTAGAGCTATCTTTGCTTGGAAAGATAGATATGATCTTAAAAAGTTATTAGCTAAATGGAAGCAGCAGTCTCTTAATGCTAGAATGAAACCTAACCCTGCTTTTGCTACTTCACCTATCTGTGTTACTAATAAGGATTATGAATTATCTGTTGATCCTGAGATTATTACTTTGGTCGAATCTGATCCTTTTTATGGCCTTGAATCTGAAACTGTTGTGGCACATCTTACCAAGTTAAATGATATAGCCACCCTGTTTACTAATGATGAGAAGTCTCGGTATTATTATATCCTTAATATATTTCCGTTCTCATTAAAGGGTGATGCTAAGACTTGGTTTAATTCTATTGATCCTGGTTGTGTGCGTAGTCCCCAGGATATGATTTATTACTTCTCTGCTAAATATTTCCCTGCTCATAAGAAACAAGCTGCCTTGCGGGAAATATATAATTTTGTGCAAATCAAAGAAGAGAGTCTCCCACAAGCTTGGGGGAGGCTTCTCCGATTACTTAATGCTTTGCCTGATCATCCTCTTAAGAAAAATGAAATACTTGATATCTTTTATAATGGACTAACCGATGCTTCCAAGGACTACTTGGATAGTTGTGCTGGTTGTGTTTTCAGGGAAAGAACAGTCGATGAAGCTGAATTACTATTGAATAATATGTTGACTAATGAAAATAATTGGACTCTTCCTGAGCCAATTCCTGAGGCAATTCCTGAACCAATTGAGCCAACTCCTGAGCCTATTCCTAAACCCACTCCGAAGAAGAGAGGTGTTCTATTTCTCAGTCCTGAAGATATGCAAGAGGCAAAGAAATCAATGAAAGAAAAAGGTATAAAAGCTGAAGATGTAAAGAATTTACCACCTATTGAAGAAATACATGGTCTTAATATACCACCTGTCGAAGAACCACATTGTCTTGATAACCCGACACAGGTAGTAAAGGTAAATTCTCTCTATAGATATGATAAAGTTGAAATCCCCTCTACTAAATTTCATAGCCCATGCTTAGATGAATTTGATGACTTTATGGCTAGACAAGAAAGTTTTAATGCTTATATTGGTAGAGAATTAAAGAACAATGCTTTCGAGATAGGACACTTGAGTGATTATATGGCTAGAGTTAAAGGTGAACTTAAACTCATTAGAAAATATGCTTCTATGGTTGCTACTCAAGCTGAGCAAGTACTTAAAGCTCAAAATGATTTGCTTGATGAATTAAATAATAAACCCGACTTTGCTGTTAGAGTGGCTACTAGAACTGGTAGAATGACTCGGGAAACTTTGTATCCTGAAGGCCACCCTAAGAGAATCGAGCAAGATTCTCAAAGAAATAATTTAGAGGCACCTAGTTCTTCTAAAAAGAAGAAAAAGAAAAATGATAGGAATTTGCATGCTTCTAGTGAACCCATTGTAGACACACCTGAGAATCCCAATGATATCTCTATTTCTGATGCTCAAACACAATCAGGTGATGAACATGAACCTAGTGATAATGTTAATGATAATGTTCATGTTGATGCTCAACCTAGCAAAAATAATGAAGTAGAGATTGAACCTGCTGTTGATCTTGATAACCCACAATCAAAGAATCAACGTTATGATAAGAGAGATTTTGTTGCTAGGAAGCACGGTAGAGAAAGAGAACCATGGGTTCAGAAACCCATGCCCTTTCCTCCTAAACCATCCAAGACAAAGGATGATGACGATTTTGAGCGCTTTGCTGAAATGATTAGACCTATCTTATTACGTTTGCGCTTAACTGATATGCTTAAAGTAAACCCTTATGCTAAGTATATGAAGGATATCATTACAAACAAAAGAAAGATACCGGAAGCTGAAATTTCCACCATGCTTGCTAATTACACTTTTAAGGGTGGAATACCAAAGAAACTTGGAGATCCGGGGGTACCAACTATACCATGCTCCATTAAAAGAAATTATGTTAGAACTGCTTTATGTGATCCTGGAGCCGGTGTTAGTGTTATGCCTCTATCTTTATATCGTAGACTTGAATTGAATAAGTTGACACCTACTGAAATATCTTTGCAAATGGCTGATAAATCAACTGCCATACCTGTCGGTATTTGTGAGGATGTGCCTGTTGTGGTTGCAAATGTCACTATCTTAACGGACTTTGTTATTCTTGATATTCCCGAGGACGATAGTATGTCGATTATCCTTGGTAGACCCTTTTTGAATACTGCAGGGGCTGTTATTGATTGCAACAAAGGCAATGTCACTTTTTCATGTTAATGGTAATGAGCATACGGTACACTTTCCAAGGAAACAATCTCAAGTTCATAGCATGAATTCTATTGGAAAAGTTCCAACTATCATTATTGGAGGTTTTGAATTTCCTCTCCCTACTGTCAAGAAAAAGTATGATATTCTTATTGTTGGGGATGTTCATATCCCCGTTGAGGTAACTTAGTGTTATTCGAAATTTCTCCGGTTCCGTGTTATTCGGAATGAGTTTGTTAACAAGACTTGATCAACCTTGTTAGTGGATTCATTTTGATGATCATGAGATGGATGAAACTAGAAGGCACAACCTTCTGTACCCTCTTTTTACTTTCTGTTATTTAGAATAAATAAAGCAAAAATAGTATTATCCGTCTGTTTTCTGAATTATCCGTGCAATAAAAAATATCCCGAAAATAAAAGTGCTCCAAATGCCCTGCAAATTTAGTATGATTTTTTATGGAATATTTGAGGATTTTAGGCACTGAAATCACTGCAGGAGGGGCAAGCACCAGGCCACGAGGGTGGAGGGCGCGCCCACACCCCCTGGCGCGCCCCCTGTCTCGTGGGCCCTACGGTGGCCCCCTCCACTTATGCCAGCACCCACACACTCCATCTTCTTCCCAAAAAATCCCCATCCAGCTCAAGCACGAGTTCTAGCTCATTTTGCTGCGATTTTCGATCTCCTTGCTCAAAGCTCCATTCACAAAACTGCTTTGGGAGATTGTTGCTTGGTATGTGACTCCTCCATTGGTCCAATTAGTTTTTGTTCTAGTGCTTTATTCATTGCAAATTTTTACTGCATAGGTGACCCTGTTCTTGAGCTTGCATGTTAAATTTATGAGGTCCCAAGTAATTCTAATGCATGATATAGGCTCTAGGCACTTGTAGGAGTAGTTGCTACCAATCTTGTTTAGTTTTATTCACTTTTATTTTGAAATTACTAAAATTTCAGAAATTTTCAGAAAAATATGTCTAGGAGAATGTACCAAGGTGGTTCCTCAGTAAAGAAAGGACCCAGGATTGCTATACGTGAGCAAGACGATGAACTACCGAGGGACGCAGAAGTACGAGCTTGTGAGTGGCCATCCGACGATTTTATGGTCGAAGCAGGCTTTAAGGAGGAATTTGACGCGTATGTGCATAATGCCGATCTGGAGGACTTCTTACAAGATAAGTGTCCTCAGTACTATCAATTGACTGATTCATTTGTGCGAAGGTTTAAATATAAATGTACACGTAATTCTCCGAGTGTCCTATTTGATATCTATGATACATCTTATACCATGGACTTAGAGGATTTTACAACTGCTTGCAAACTTCCGCAGTGGGGTAATATTAATGATCCCCACAAATCTGAATTTAGAGATTTTCTTGCTAGTATTACTGTGGGAGAATCTAGGGACATAGCACAAGCTACCATAGGGAGCATTCATTTTCCTGCTATACATTATTTTGCTCTTTTCATTGGTAGATGCATTAACGGTAAAGATGAAGCATGTCATATGTGTGTCCCTGATCTTGTGTCCTCAAGAGTGTCGTGTTAGGTTATAAAGATTATAACTTGGGGGCAATAGTTGCACGTAGGTTGCATAATAATGGTAGGGCTGGAGATTTATTTGGAGGAATTTATTCGACCCGTGTGGCCAATTATCTTGGTATAGCCCCTCGAGAGGGTGATATGATGTTGCCTCCTGCTTATTTAGATTATGACGCTATGGTCAAACATCATTTTCTTAAGAGGAATGAACAATTCCTCCAGTATCGACTAATCTTTGACAGACATAGCTCTGTCCATGTTACTCTTCCTGCTCCTTTCCTTTTTGATTACCAGGCAAAAGGAAGATATGTTGTTACCAGGGAGGAAGCTGCTGAACACGAGGGGAGAGCGGAGGCGGCTCGCCAACATGCCGCAGCTCAGGAGGCATTTGCTGCTGCATCTCAGTACGACCCCAGTTACAACTACGGATATCAGCCAGGCAACCCTTGGCTTTAGACCAACTTAGGCCAAAAGCCTAAGCTTGGGGGAGTACGTATTTCTCACCGACTTTACATTCATGTTCACACACCATTCTAGTCGTCGGTGCTCATACTCTTTCATTGTATTATCCATGCTAGTTTAATTTTCTTTTTCTAGCCTTTTTCTTGTGTGTTTGATAAACCTTTAGAACAAACAAAAAATTATTTAGTTTAATTTCCATGCTGGTAGTAGTAATTAAATTGAAAACCCAAAAAGATTTCTCGTTCTTTTTCTTACTTGTTGGGAGCTTTCCCGTCTAAATAGTTTTATTTCCCTCTCTTTTCTTTGGGGGTCGAGAGTAGAAGACCATATTGAAAATGTTTAATGGCTCTCATATGCATGATTGTTTATTTAACTTAGAGCCCATATTACCTTGTCTTCTCTCTTGAGTTGAATGCTTGCAGATTCCAGCTTAGTCCAATGCACGTGCACTATTATTATTATACACATCGTTCGGTCGTGCAAGTGAAAGGCAATAATGATGATATATGATGGACTGATTGAGATGAGAAAAGCTGGTATGGACTCGACTTCTCTTGTTTTTGTAAATATGATGAGTTCATCGTTCCTGATTCAGCTTATTATGAAGTAAACATATTTGCAATGCCATTTAGAGATTATAGTTGCTTGTGCCATGCTTGATTAGCTATGAGTTATAATGGTTTTACCTTGCGTGCCAACATGCTATTAAAATGATTATGATGTGGTATGATGGGATGGTATACTCCTTTGAATGAATTGAGTGACTCGACTTGACACATGTTCATGCATGTAGTTGAAACGAATCAACATAGCCTTCATGATATTTATGTTCATGGTAGATTATATCCTACTCATGCTTGTACTCGGTGTGAATTAATTTTAATGCATGTTTATGACTGTTGTCGCTCTCTCAGTTGGTCGCTTCCCAGTCTTCTACTAGCCTTCACCTGTACTAAGCGGGAATACTGCTTGTGCATCCAAACTCCTTAAACCCCAAAGTTATTCCAATGAGTCCACCATACCTTCCTATATGCGGTATTTACCTGCCGTTCCAAGTAAACCTGTATGTGCCAAACTCCAAACCTTCAAATGAAATTCTGTTTTGTATGCTCGAGCAGCTCATGTTTCGACTAGGGCTGCCTATATCTTCCATGCTAGGTGGGTTATTCTTAAGAGGAGTGGACTTCGCTCCTCATTCACGAGAAAGGGCTGGTAACCGGGATGCCCAGTCCCATGATCCAAAAAGATCAAAGCAAATCAATATAATTAAACAAAACTCCCCCAGGGCTGTTGTTAGTTGGAGGCACTCGTTGTTTCGAGCAAGCCATGGATTGATGCTTGTTGGTGGTGGGGGAGTATAAACTTTTACCATTCTGTTTGGGAACTGCCTATAATGCATGTAGTATGGAAGGTACAGCCATCTCATAGTTGTTGCGTTGACAGTGAAAGTATGCCGCTCAAAATGTTATTCAATCTCTATTTTAAAATCGAGCTCTGGCACCTCTACAAATCCCTGCTTCCCTCTGCGAAGGGCCTATCTATTTACTTTTATGTTGAGTCATCATCCCTCTTATTAAAAAGCACCCGCTGGAGAGCACACTGTCATTTGCATTCATTACTATTGGTTTATATTGGGTATGACTTGACTGGATCTCTTTTACCATGAATTACAATGTCTAGTCAGTCCTTGATCTTTAAAGGTGCTCTGCATTTATGTTTTGCGGTCTTATAAAGGGCTAGCGAGATACCATTTTGTTATATCATGTTATGATTGTTTTGAGAAAGTGTTGTCATCCGAATTTTATTATTATGGCTTGCTAGCTGATTATGCCATTGATATGAGTAATTGTGAGACCGAGGTGTTATTGTGAGTATGGTTAGTTCATAATATTTGCTGAAACCTGAATGCTGGCTTTGCATGTTTACAACAATAAGACCAAACAGAGTTTGTAAAAGTTTTTCTTTATCACTTTCAGTTTATCAACTGAATTTCTTGGGGACAAGCAAATGTTTAAGCTTGGGGGAGTTGATACGTCTCCAACGTATCTACTTTTCCAAACAGTTTTGCCCTTGTTTTCGACTCTAACTTGCATGATTTGAATGAAACTAACCTGGACTGACGCTGTTTTCAGCAGAAGTGCCATGATGTTGTTTTATGTGTAGAAAACAAAAGTTCTCGGAATGACCTACAAATCCAGGGAGGCAACTTTTGGAAAATATAAAAAATACTGGCGAAAGAATCAAGACCAAGGGGCCCACACCCTGTCCACGAGGGTGGGGGCGCGCCCACCCCTTGGGCGTGCCCCCTGTCTCGTGGGCCCCCTGAGGCTCCTCCGACCTCAACTCCAACTCCATATATTATGTTTCGCTAAGAAAAAAATCAGAGAGAAAGCTTCATCACATTTTACGATACGGAACCGCCGCCAAGCCCTAATATCTCTCGGGAGGGCTGATCTGGAGTCCGTTCGGGGCTCCGGAGAGGGGGACTCGTCGCCGTCGTCATCATCAACCATCCTCCATCACCAATTTCATGATGCTCACCGCCGTGCGTGAGTAATTTCATCGTAGGCTTGCTGGACGGTGATGGGTTGGATGAGATTTACCATGTAATCAAGTTAGTTTTGTTAGGGTTTGATCCCTAGTATCCACTATGTTCTGAGATTGATGTTGCTATGACTTTGCTATGCTTAATGCTTGTCACTAGGGCCCGAGTGCCATGATTTCAGATCTGAACCTATTATGTTTTCATGAATATATGTGTGTTCTTGATCCTATCTCGCAAGTCTATAGTCACCTATTATGTGTTATGATCCGACAATCCCGAAGTGACAATAATCAGGATACTTCTCGGTGACGACCGTAGTTTGAGGAGTTCATGTATTCACTATGTGTTAATGCTTTGGTCCAGTTCTCTATTAAAATTAGGCCTTAATATCCCTTAGTTTCCGCTAGGACCCCGCTGCCACGGGAGGGTAGGACAAAAGATGCCATGCAAGTTCTTTTCCATAAGCACGTATGACTATATTCAGAATACATGCCTACATTACATTGATGAACTGGAGCTAGTTCTGTGTCACCCTATGTTATAGCTAATACATGAGGAATCGCATCCGACATAATTATCCATCGCTGATCCATTGCCTACGAGCTTTTCACATGTTGTGCTTCGCTTATTTACTTTTCCATTGCTACTATTACAATTACTACAAAACTATTATCTTTACTTTTGCCACTGTTACCTTTATTATCATACTACTTTGCTACTAAATACTTTGCTGCAGATACTAAGTTATCCAGGTGTGGTTGAATTTACAACTCAACTGCTAATACTTAAGAATATTCTTTGGCTCACCTTGTGTCGAATCAATAAATTTGGGTTGAATACTTTACCCTCGAAAGCTGTTGCGATCCCCTACACTTGTGGGTTATCATGTAGATTCACTCATTTTGCTCCGTATGTAGTCATTTGTTGAAATCTCTAGAAAGACAAATATTTAGGAACGGAGGGAGTATAAGATGGGCTATAGATGACATGGCACTAGCTTATAGCCAGCAGCTGGCTATACTATTAACCATGCTCTTTAGATGAGGTGCTAAGTGCATTAAATGACTTAGTAACTCAAGTCTTCAAAGAATAGGTGCTTAGTTTATTGGTGCCGCATCATATTTTATGCCTACATGGTAGGCTTAGCATCTATACATGGTGGAGCGGGAGATGCCAAGGCTGGTCATAGTGGGGAGTAACTTATACTGTAACATATTACCATATTACTCTAAACATCTCTATAAACCGGAAAGGAGGGAGTAGTAACATAGACTAGTGTCATATGCAGAGTATGGGAGCACATGATATTTCCCCGTCTGGACCGATCCCAAGTTGGCTTCTCACCTTCTTGGCCCAACAAAAACCCCTCCCCCCTCCCGCGCGCGCTTCCCGTCCGGCGCGAGCTGATCCCGCCGCTCCACATTGATGGCAATTCAGGGCGACGCGACCTCTCACTGCTTCCGCCGTTGAAGCGGCACGCCGACCGAGGGCACCGCCCGCTGCACGCCCGACATTTCAGACTACACAATGGAGAGTAACTTTAGAGCAAGTACTGCAATTAAATGACATAAGCAGGCTATAATGATTTAAATATAGTATTCGTGCTTAGTTGAAGGAGAGAGAAGAGAAGCGGATTGTAAACGTGTAGCCGGTTGTACTCCAACATACTTTGTGAGACAAAAGGTGGGGCCATTATTAATGATATAGTATTTATACCAAAGGGACTAATGGACGCCTTAATTACTCTGTTTTTTTGAGAAAAACCTTGGTGGGGCTATTATTGACTTTTTTAGCTATTATTGACTTGGACGTGGGGTTTGGGGGCCAAAGGCCTACTATTATACTCGCACGACCGACCTGACATGCTCTACCCTAGCCGCTGCTATATCATATGGTTTCGCACCGTTCCAGATCTTAGCACCGCCACGCAATTCTTCTCCAGCCCTCCTTTCGGTGTGCACCGCGAGAAGGGACATCAGTCCTCCGAACCCCGCCTTTCGTGATCCTGTACGGGAGAGGGGCGATCAGGTTTTTGGGGAGCACACTCCTGTGACTGCTGCCAGTGACGACTTCCTCAACGACAGCCTTCTTCCCCGACCTCGGTAACCTCTTCATCAACGACATGAGTGACAACATCAACCACATCGGTTATGCTCCCGCTGTACAGTATGTGATTCTGTCCTCCTGGTTTAGTCTGCATCATTACTTTGATGTTTGCAATTGTCATCATGATCTATTTACTGCTGATTCGAATTAAATCTCATACTAAATTTCTCATATATTCAACAATCCAATCCAAAAACCTGATTATAGGCAATTTACTCCGAGTGGTTTTGCTGCACTTTTGAAGCCGCCTACTTTTAAGGGGGTGCAATATAAAAGGTGGCGCACAAGAGCAGTATATTGGTTTCAGATCATGTACTGCTATGACGCCACTAAGGGTAAGCCTGAGGGTGATCTTAATCCTACATGGTAGGAAGCTTTTCAGAACAAGGATACCCTCTTCAAAGCCGCCTTACTGAGTGTTCTTGACGATTCCATTGTGGATTCATATATGTCGTTTGACAGCGGCAAAGACATGTGGGCTGCGCTCGAGGCCACTGACGGTGTCCTAGACTAGGGGGTACTCACCACATCATCTCCCGATCAGTTGGATTGGGCCGAGGACCCCATGGCCGTATACTCATGGGCTAGTTCGGACAGTTGCCGCATACAAGGAAGATTCCACAAGACTTGGTGATCAAGACAAGAACTCCTCCCCCACCGGCGTATTCGGCTAGGACTCTTGTTACCCTAGGCCTATGGTACATTATATAAACCGAGGCTAGGCTAGTCGATAGATGATTATGACATTACTCATCATACCTCTAGGGTTTAGACCACAACATATGATCTCAGGGTAGATCAACTCTTGTAACCCCTAATCCTATACTCATTATAGTCAATCAAGCAGCATGTAGGGTATTATCTCATCAAGAGAGCCCGAAGCTGGGTAAAATCCCATGTTCATGTTACCATTGATCCTAAGACGCACAGCTTGGGACCCCCTACCCGAGATCCTCCGGTTTTGACACCGACATTGGTGCTTTCATTGAGAGTTTCGTTGTGTGATCGGCAAAAGGATCAATGGCTCGACTGTAGGTCAACTGCAACATCGGTTTCTTCGTCACCAGCTCGACTGGTCACCTTGGCTTGACCGAGGACTACTCCCTACCTCCAGTTGTCATGTTCGGATGAGGGCCTTCATCAACATCAACTCTGATCTCTATCAAGATCGTGGAGGAGTCATCCATGGCGCTCGGGGGCTCAACATCAACATTGCCCTTGGGCGCCCGTGCTATTTTTCTAGACAGCAAATGCGTATCCGCCGCCACCGCCTCCTCGAGTGTCGCTTAAATGATCGCTTCGGTGGAATTATGCGGAATTAAGTCTACAACAACCCTGCAAAAATTTCGTCGAGTTTCGATGGAGGAATCTCCGGCAATCTTCGATATACCGGAGCCCCGTTGAATCTGGACGAGAGTCCGGACGAGTTTAGAGTGTGGTGTCTAGCATCTAGTTCGGATGTCCTTTGGAAGATCCAGCTGTTGATTTGCTGTGGAATTCCCATATCTACCACCTGCCAAAAATTCAGCTCGATCTGACCGTCCAAACTCCGGGAAACATCCGATTAGTGCATCACTCTTCGGATCTGTTTTCTACGCGAGAACGAATCCGACCCAAATTCATCTTCTTTATGAACGGGATCTCGGACATCCTTTTTGAAGGAAGTTTTCGTATGGGGTATTGTGTTTTATTCTCAAACACATCCCAGTAGTATTAAAAGTATTCTTGCAATACGAACTTCACCGTCGCGCCAGTGTCAAACCAGCCCAACAACATCACTCCACGGCGGCCGACCTGCGTTAGACACGTCGTCGCTTTGTTGAGCTGAGCTCAATTTCTTTGGATCATCATCTCGGCCAGCCAAACAATAGTTCGGCATCGCGAAGGATAAATCGTCACCAACATTGCCGCCCCACAGATTACACGGAGCAGGCACACCGGCATCGCCGCACGGTCACTTCATCAAGCCAGCATTGATCATGATGCAAGCTATGACCTGCATCGGCATGGCCGAACTGTTGCTTCATCGCGCCGATGTCCATCACGTCGAACTACTTCAACATCTTGGCTGACACATCTCCTCACCGACCTGCTCTGTCCCCTCGCCTGGACTGGGGGCTTCGTCATCCCTTCATCAACTTACCTCGGAGACTCCAGCGTCACCGGCCGACCAGCTTCATCACATTAGCTGGACCACGGGCTTTGCCTCGGTGAGCCAGCCTTTGCCAGCATCGTCATGTCTTTGCTTCATCACCCATCAGGCAATGGGTGTGCGGATCGAGTCCCAATTTTGGGAGTAACCTTTCTTCGAACCGCTACAACAAATAAACCAGGTGCTATTAATTCTAGCAATTTTTGCTTGTTTGGGTTTATTTTTCGCAAGGAATTATTACTCTGCTTTGTTCCATCATCTATACACAGGTCTATCAAATGGTGGTCGCATTAAACGATGGTTGCGTGGTGGTCTGGTCAGTTTCCGCGCATAGCTCGGTGAGCGCCGTATCCGGAACTTGGACCGACCTGTGAATTCAGGCTTTGTCACGCCTTCGCTGCGTCATGCCGACGCCCTACATTGACATTGACCTCGACGCTCAGGCCATATCTCTTTCATTATTTACTTCGCTTAAATTAAATAAGTAGAAGAATTTTTTATTTACATTATTATCTTTATTTGTCATTACTTTTGGTTTGCACTATTTTATCTGTGCAGCCAATCGACTCAGACTGAGCCGTGTTGTCACCTCCGTCGACCGAATCATGTTGTCGCCTTGGCATGCCGACCTGCTTCATTACTACGGCTGGACTGGGGGCTTCATCTTCTCGGAGTGCCGAACTCCCTGCTCGGCCACCTTGGGACCAGCCTGGGGGCTAGAACCTTGTCCCGCATCAAGCTCGGACCGCATCATCAATGTCGAACACATTAACCAGCTAAGTTGCTCTCATGCTCAAAAACTTTTAGTTTTAAATTTTGTTCGGTCCAACCAAGCATTATACCTTTTTTTAGCAAAAGTTGTTTGTGAAAAACTTCCTTGTCCAAACTTTGTTTGTGACACACATATTCAAATACCCCGTTTACTTGGGGGCTCCCTTGTTGGAGTTTTTCCTCTTGCATATGATTATACTTGTACGGCTTCGTTCCTTGTTCGTGTATTACGCCACAATATGCACCATATTGACCTAAGTGATTTGAAATCTGGGTAGCCTGGCTCCTGTGCTTACCCCTACGTTCCCGATTGTTCGGCTAGGGAGTAAATGGAGCACCTCTGCGATTGTCGTGACCGGTTCTTCCGAGCTCTGACCTCAGACTGGGTGAAGCCGAAAGCTAGCGCTCTTATTGTTTTAAATCATGGTCGGCACACAACGGAACTCATGAGTACAAAATTCTATTGCACAAGTCTCATAATGACAGTGAGCACCGAAGAAAGGTATCGGTGGGGGTACTATTTTCTTCGAAGATGCTTCTTACACTTTGTTAGTAATATAGCATAAGTTCCCTGAGCGCGCTTTGTCTGTTACAGCCTTATGGCCCGATTGTCTGGTTATCAAAAACACCATCGATATTCTCGATAGGTGGAGTACATAACACTTTTCAGTCCTCGACCGAAGAGGGAGAAGCCAACGGTCGGTTAAGACGCGTATAAAGTTCGGGTAAACATAGATTATAATAAGTGTTCTTCTTCTTAGTTGTTGCAAAGTCTTTTCCTATCACTCCTTTTTTTGACGCGAGTGTGTGGTCAACAACCGGATTTCCCTCTCAAAGCCGCTAAAGTACTCCTTCGGGATAGGAGGTTGAAGCCATAGGCCGACCCGCTTGAAGTCTTGAGATAGGATATGTCATGTTAAAGCACGACAGAAGCACAATTTTTTTTCAATTTTCAGATTGGCACCGAACACTTGATCTAGTTCGGACGTCGAGTTTTTACTGACATTTTTTGGTTTTCCAATCCTATGGCACTTTTCAACTATTTGTGTGTTTTCCGCATAAGTCTCGCAGTGCAACGCCAGACACCTTTAGAGATTCGGCAAAAATTCTCGGATATTGCTATATATGCATCGGTTCCAAATTGTGTCTTCGGTCGATAGTTGGGTTGCCCGGCTCCTGTGCTTGCCTCCTACATTACGCTTTGTTCGGTTATGTGTGCAAAAGGAGAACCACTATGATTGTGCTTCCAGCTTGCATGGTTAAGCACCGCAGTGGAGAAAGCCGAAAACTGACTGTCACAATAAGCGTAAACTGGCAGCGGTCCGATAACTATATTAAAATGAAGGGCCGTTCATAACATTGGCCAAAGCGTTTACGACTTGACCTCGGCTGTCGCCGAACACTAACCAGGGGGCTACTTGCTGGCCTCCCAACTTTAAACTCCTATGACTAAGTGAAAGTTATACAGCTCGCATATCTGATCGCCTCGTTTCCGCCAACACAACCGCCTTCGGGCACCAAGATGTCGGCTAAGGGTTGTTTTGTTATTTCGGAAACACCCTGCGTAGGATCTACAAGGGGGTAGAAGCCGACAATGGGCCACTTTCAGATTATAAACGGTCGCAACGGAAGTGAAAATTTGGGTTCATCTAGACCACAGAGTTTGGAAGTTTTTCCCGAACTAAATCCTCAGTATTTCCCTCCCACATTGATTGGAGATGAGGTTTCATGATCATGCTTAGCATGACAACCCCAAGAAAGGAACTGATAGCGGGACTATTTTCTTTGGATGATGTTTCTTATGTTAAAACAATAATATAACATGTCTCTCTACGTACCTTTGTTTATAAAACCATATGGCCGGATTGCCTTGTTTGCCGTAAATCTTTGCCCTCATAAAGGCTTTATAAAGTGGGAAAAACACTCCCCGGCTATTGGCCGAGGAGGTTGAAGCCGATGGTCGGTCAACAAAGTTCTGTACAATGCAGATTCGAGCATTGATGATGTAGAGTACTTGTATACATAGAATCGTTACACATAATTTGTGATTTTACTTTGGATATTGATCCTTAATTCGGCCACCCGTGCCCACATTAAGGCTCGGGGCTACTGGGCTTCGTGCTTATTATTTACAAATATTAAAGGGGTACATCGATCCCCATGGGCTGGTGTCGCCACCCGACCAGTGTCTCGGGGGCTACTGCATTGCCTGTCCAATGCAGAAAATTTAAAGTGAAATATAGTTTTCCAGGAGATTATTATCCTCAGGTTGGTCGGCCACACCCAACCTGAGTCTCGAGGACTTCGCACACCATGTTTCTATTCCTATGTATGCTGCCGAGCTAGGAGTTGATCCTCAGACCGATTTCGCGCATCGACCTGAGTCTCAGGGGCAACTAGGATCAGCGGTTTCATGTTTTCCTTCAGGTGCATCTCGGTTTTTAGACCGACGGACACACCTTGAGGGCTACTGGCTATATATCTCGATAGAGAATAAATTGCACCACCTCGGAAGCAGTCCAGAATAAAACTCGGGCGCCAATAGTTGGCTCCATAGAGGGCATCTCCGGAATTAAGCTCGGCTAAACTCCTTCAACTTTTTGAACCCAGATGATCTATGACAACTCGGATATAGTCCGGCATTGGAGCTCGGATACAGTCTGGCGTTGGAGCTTGGACACGATCCGACGTTAGAGCTTGGATACATTCTGGCGTTGGTGCTCAGCTGCAAAAGATACCTCGAATGCAGTCTGGCGTTGGAGCTCGGACGCAAGAGGACACTGCCGCCCGGGAACAATTTCAAACCTGAGGTGTGGCATAAAAATAACAAAGCATTGATAAAGGCTATAAACTTAAAGGGGCTCCTCGGATACCCGACGTGTAAACTCTTCGGATTTACTTCGGCGATCCTCAAGATCGAAGATCAGAAGATTTGTTGAACCAGTTTTCAAGACCGACGACCGAAGATGAAGAACAGTTTGGAAGAATCGAGGAGCGTCCCCAACTTGAAGACCGGTTCAGGGGGCTACTAACGGTGTCCTGGACTAGGGGGTACTCACCACGTCGTCTCCCGGTCAGTTGGATTGGGCCGAGGACCCCATGGCCGTATACTCATGGGCCATTTCGGACAGTTGCCGCATACAAGGAAGATTCCACAAGACTTGGTGATCAAGACAAGGACTCCTCCCCCACCGGCATATTCGGCTAGGACTCTTGTTACCCTAGGCCTATGGTACATTATATAAACCGAGGCTAGGCTAGTCGATAGATGATTATGACATTACTCATCATACCTCTAGGGTTTAGACCACAACATATGATCTCATGGTAGATCAACTCTTGTAACCCCTATACTCATTATAGTCAATCAAGCAGCATGTAGGGTATTATCTCATCAAGAGAGCCCGAAGCTGGGTAAAATCCCGTGTTCATGTTACCATTGATCCTAAGACGCACAGCTTGGGACCCCCTACCCAAGATCCATCGGTTTTGACACCGACAACCACATTTGGGCCCTCGGGCGCTGGCAACGAGTTGTACGTCATGGATCAATTCTATGACTACAAGATGACTGATGAGCGCTCTGTTGTTCAGCAGACTCATGAGATACAATCACTAACTAAGGAACTTGAGTACTTTAAGTGTGTGTTGCCGGACAAATTTGTTGCTGGGACCATCATTGCCAAGCTTCCACCTTCGTGGAACGATTATGCTACTTCTGTGAAAAACAAGAGACATGAGTTTTTTGTTTTGGATCTCATTAGCACTCTTGATTTTGAGGAGAAGGCGAGAGCAAAATACACACGTGCTCGGGTCGCTGAGGGAGCTTCTAGTGCCCACATGGTACACGAGAAGAACTTCCAGCCCAACCAGCACCAAAACAACAAGAACAAATCTCAGGGGAAAGGCAAGTTTGATGCAAAGAACAAGCCGTCACATTCTACCAACTTCAAGAAGAATTCTCATAACGGGAAGGGATACAAACCTCAATTTTGGTAGCACCGCACAAAATTTATATGGCTGCATCTACCTGCTGTCAGCTAACCTCATGGTGCTCCAGGTATTCCTACATTCATAACTAGGTACAATGACCATCGCAAGATGAAATTGGCTTATTCGTACATTGACTTGCTGAATGCAGTGCGGAACGATCCTGTCATGTGTGGAGGAGCAAACAAGCAGTGCAGCCGAAGGTGGAAATCAACCAAGGACTTATGAAATTATATATAATCTTCCTCAGGCAGGTCAGTATCCCCTTCGTCCAGATGATTGTGTTTTGTCATGCCGAGCTATTGATATGTGCTACTGTTTTGCAACACCGTTTAAGTATAGCTATTGTTTTCCTATCTTTTTAGATTCAGGACAATGAATATGATTTCAGGGGAACTGCACAATATGGACCCATGTTGAGTCATCTCTATTTCCTCATGTGTTTGCTGCAAATGTGTCAGCATCAATTGCAAGATGAGGCAGCTAGCTAGCTGTGGAGTTGCCAACATGCTCAAAGTGCTCGCAACATTGAGAAGAAACAAGCATGCCCAGGAAATTAATGCGTGCGCAGGGAGGCCCTTTGCTCAGAGAAGCATCGACCGATTTTCTTTATTTCCACACCTTCTCACAGGCTTATATTGGTTATAGTATGGTGAATCATTGAGATGCATAGACATGCTGAACTTTTGTTCTTCTGAATGTTAGTTTAATGTGAGTGTCTGCATCCAGTACCGCATCCTCTAATTTGGTGGATGCACACAGAGAAAGTAAATCTCCTTAATTTACTCCATAACCACCCTATTAAATAGGCCTAGTAACAAACTAGGTGCATGCAGTGGCAGGCGGGCACATGCATCCTGCATGCATGGCCAGTCAGCCAAGTCCATGCGCCAGCTCCAATGCAGCAACGCAAAAGAAGAGAGCGGTTCTTGGGAAAAAGCGAGTAGTTAGTGCAGCGGGCCTTATAAACACGAACAACTCGCTCTCTCGCTTCTGTCCCCCCCCCCAATTCCCCCCGCTCCCCAATCTTCCTCACTCATCCAGAAAACCCCGCTCACCTTCTTCCTCACTTGTACAGAAAATGCCTGCTCCTCTTCTTCCACTCCTACAGAAATCCCCAGCCCTCCTTCTTCCCCACTCGCACTGCCACTAGGCTCGTCTCTAGCTACTCTGCTCAAGCCCGTGAGCTCGGCGCGACGCCCACAAGGAAAATGGAGTCGGCTGGCCCCAGCGCCAAGAAGATGAGGCTCCCGCCAGCGGCGACGCCCGTTGTAGATCCCACACCCAGTAGCATGGGGAGAAGCGGCGAGCCCCCCCCCACCCGGATCTAAGGAACAGGTAGAATCTCCGGTGGACCGCATTAGCGATCTCCCGGGCATCATCCTTGAGGAGATCATCTTGCTTCTCCCCACCAAGGATTGCTGTCGCACACAAGTCCTCTCAACTCGGTGGCGCCCTCTATGGCACACCGCGCCCCACAATCTTGACTGTCGTCAGATATCTGTCCTTCCTGAATTTGATCTCCTCAGAGCCATCATCTCTTCTCACCAGCAGGGCCCCGTTCAATGCCTCTGCATCCCGACAAGCTACTTACTGTCCATACCCGACAAGGTGGACGCTTGGCTGACATCCCCTGAATTCGGAAAACTCTAGCAGTTTGAGTTCTACCATTACCACGAAACTTTCATACCACGAACATACCAAGAATTCGTGCCCACACCACCATTGTCCATCTCGTGGTTTTCCTCCTCTCTCCACACCGCCACCTTCGCCTGGTGCCATCTACCAGACGATCTGGTACAAATGCTTCGACTCCCACTGCTAAAAAAACTTTCGCTTGTGGTGGTTTATCTGTCGGAGGCCTCACTGCACAACATCATCCACTCTAGTTGCCCTGCCCTGGAGCGCTTGCTGATTATTTTGGGAATAGAAATCGGTATCAGTTGTCTCCAAATAAAGTCGCCTCACCCTAAAAGCATTGGAATTTGTTTTAAATGACAACAGCTCATCATTGAAGATGCCCCTTCACTTGAAAGGTTGCTCCTTCATAATTGTTATACACCTTCAGAAATAACTATCGTCTTTGCGCCCAAACTGGAGACCTTGGGTGTAATTCGTGACCCGTTAAATAATCACAAGGAGTTGGTGTTTGGCTCCTCACTTTTTCAGGTACCGTATATTATCATCTACACATTTGTAATCATATGCTGCATTTTTCATTTGTGATCATAAGTTTTATATCATCTTGGAGTACACTTTGGGTACTAATATTATGTTATATGCTCAATGAAGAGTTCATCCATTGATAGCCTATCGATGCTGTTGGATTCTTTCAAGATCATATATATCAGAATGTATAGTTTTGATCTGGACATAATTATTGGCTTGCTGCGATGCATTCGATCTCTGGAGAATTTATAGAGCTGATGATTTCATGCACATTGAAAGCCCATATATATTGTACTAGAATTAACTGTTCAGCTGTCATTCTTTTGGCATACTCTTTTTTCAGACCTTAACCGTTTTCAATCTTCATGTCTACTTAGGCAGAACCACATGGAGAAAAACATATAACCAATCGTTGGCGTAATAAGCACAATGATTTTCTCAGTTCTCATGACATTTGTTTGAGGACAATAACGATGGGATGATATGCATCCAACCAGGCAAACAAAACCTTTGTCACATTCTTCCTGTTGAATGCGAGGTTAGTATTGTCCATGAGGCTTAATTTTTACAGCAAGAGATTTCTCACGGACGAACATGTTGAACAGCAAAAAGAGAAGTTTCAGATGGACAAATGGGCTTCTAAACGTGCTCAGCTTCTATTTACAACAAGTTGTAGACATCCTGAAATAAATTTTTTTGCACATGATGTTGATTTCACGGATCAGAACGATCCATTTGTTTGTGACTGCAAAAAAGAGTGGTTGGGTTAGATGTTACTGTCATGTTCAATCTGGGTTTTGTCTAAAAATTTGATGAACAATTAATCCTTGGGCTTTTTGTTCCATTTGTATGCTTGACTTGCATGTTGTTGCCCTCGTACTCCCCTCCACCTGCCACTACACTGTGCATCTTCCATGGATGATATTCGTTCCCGTCCGAGGCCTTCCGTCGTTCTCCACCTTGGTTTGCTCGCTGTGCCCGCCGCCATCTGGCGTTGTCAACATGGTCAACAAATAAGAGGAATCAGGAGATGATTGTACATGGAGAGGCTGACAGTAGGGACCCACTGGGGTCATTGCATTTCGCAAGCAGGTGCCTCATTATTACAAGCCAAAAAATACTTCCTCCTAATTGTTTGACAACTAGGTTCCACGCCATTGTCAATGTAGTCAATAAACGAGAAAATTGCACAACGAGCCGATAACACCAGGGACCCAGCAGCTCGCCCAGTTGTTTTTCAGTTTCGGAGACGGAGCTCAATTGCGCATTGTGTGGGGGCTGTGGCCCGTCTAGCCCACGCTTACGCTTTTATTAAGCACATGACGAGCCCAGTTGATATATTTTTTTCTTTCTGAAATTAGCTAGCCCAGTTCTTTTTTTTGGAGAATACCAAAACCGAGGCCTACTTGCTTTTCTCAGCCCTGCTGGGCTGCAAATCTTTCAAGACGAGGAGGGATGTAAGTAGTAAGAAATGGGCTTCCCCAGAAAATGGGCTATAAGTTGTAAGAAATGGGCTGTAAATTTTTAAACCAAAGCCAACCGAAAATTGCATTAAAATATCATTTTCAGGATTTCTCTACTCTCTACTCTTATAAAAACCAAAGCCAACTGGCAATTACATTAAAATATCATCTTTTCTCCCACAAGATAAACTACTCATACAAATGCATCTTCATGTTCCGTGCAACGAACGGGCATCTTGCTAGTTAAGATTCTAAATTTCATTCATTTTTTTGTGGAGAATTGTTTTTTGAATTTTATTTTGATATAATTTTTTGAAAATTGTTTTTAACGTGACTCGAAATTTCATGATTAAAAGAGTTCAGACCCCACCGAAATATGCAAAATTTCGTTTAACTTTTTAGCAGTGCCCAGAATATATGGTCTGTAATGCTAATAAAAAGAATATGGGCTTCAAATATCCTTAAGAATTAGCAAATGGGCTGAAAATTATTGAAAATAATGGCTAATGGGTTCTATGATGTTTTCCACATATTTGGAGGCTGACTTCTGGGCCTACTAGGTTGACGATGACGCTGTCCTAAATTTTTTTTGACGCGTACGCAAGGCTTTGTCAACTTAGTCAACACACAGCAGTGACTGTTGGATGTCCATCCAACAATCGTCGTGCTTCTTCAATCTCTGATCTTCCTGCTCCAGCCGCCTAAACCAGCGCCGGCGGGACTGCCTGCTCCCTCCTCCCGTGGCTGGCTGTGCTGCCGCCAGGCCATCCCTCTAACCACCCACACATCCTATTATTTTCCGGCGATGTCAGCCTCACCCCTCAGCCGACTAGTCAGTGCTCATTCTCCCCTCAGCGTGGGCATCGGCTGCGGTGGCTTCGCCGGCTCCGGGTGGTTCTCTTCCTAGGCCTCACCCTCGTCCATCGCGTTTGTGCTCTCGGCGCGGCAAGGTCAACATGGTCAACACACAACAACCATCAAAAGAGGCTGATAGTAGGGGCCCACACAGGGAAATGCCTCCTTATTATGCGCAAAATAATGATTCCTCCACCTGATAGCTGGGAGCCTGGGACCCACCGGAAGGGCCTCTGTATTTCACGAAAAAAACGTTCCCCGCCTGTCAGCTCGGACCCACCGGAAATGCCTCCTTATTACGCACAAAAAAATGAATACTCCCCCTACTAGCTGGGACTCACCTTGGTGGGAGGCTAACTTGTGGGCCTACTAAGTTTACGGGGACGGAGGGCTTTGTCAACTTAGTCAATATGAACGATTCTAGCTCCAGTAACCGTGCGATGTCCATCCAACGGCTGTAGTGCTTCTTCAACCTATGGTCTTCGTGCTCCAGCCGCCCAAAGCAGCGCCGGTCGTGCCGCATGCTCCTGCCTCCCGTGGTCGGCTGTGATGCCGTGGAGGCCTCACTGCACCCTACTACTCCCACCGTTGGCCAGGCCATCCCTCTACTCACCCCACCCCCTGTTAATCTGCGGCAACGGCAACCTCACACCGCAGCCGAACCAGTGAACACTCGTACTCCTCTTCGCATGGGCATCCACTGCTGCGTCTTCCCCGGCTCCGCGTTGTCCCCTTCCTAGGCCTCGCCGTCGTCCACCACCGTGGTGCTCTCACCGTGGCGTGGTCAATGTGGTCAACAACCGACTTCCATCGGAAGAGTACTGTGCGAGGAGAGGCTGATAGCTGGGTCCACGGCGGCCGCAAGGAAGTGCCTCCTTATTACGCGCAAAATAATTATTCCTCCACCTGATAGCAGGGACCCACTGGACAGGCCACCGTTTTTGCGAAAAAAATGTTTCCCCCCTGACTGCTGGGACCCACCAGCTACACCTTCGCACGCAAGGAAGTGCGTCTGAGTAAAAAAATGATTCGCCCCCTGACTGCTGGGACCCACCAGCTACATTTTCGCACGCAAGGAAGTGCGTCCGAAAAAAAACGATTTGCCCCCCTGACTGCTGGGACCCACCAGCTACATCTTCGCACGCAAGGAAGTGCGTTCGAAAAAAAAAACGATTCGCCCCCCTGACTACTGGGACCCACCATCTACACCTTCGCACGCAAGGAAGTGCGTCCGGGCAAAAAGAATGATTCGCCCCCCTGACTGCTGGGACCCACTAGCTACATCATCGCACGCAAGTAAGTGCCTGACAGTCGGGACCCACTTGGTCGAAGCGTATATAGCGTTGTCATTCTGGTCGCAAACGTGTACATACATACTGGTCGATGTAGAGGCGCGCACGTGTCGTAGTAGAGGCGCGCAAGTAGCATGTACACGTACGTACAACGGCCAGGGTGCAAGAAAGAAAATATGGCCACATACGTACATACGGGCGGGGTCTCGAATGCCTACTCGCGCATACGTACGGCCAGGGCTCATGTACATGGATGGGTCGGAACGGAGAAACAACATCGTCGTCGTGTTCATGGGGAGGCAACGGAATGCGTCGTGTTCATCGGTAGGCAACGGAATGCATGGGAGCCAACCGGCTGGGTCGGAACGGAATGCGTCGTCATGTTCATCGAGAGGGCTTGGACGGAACAAGCAATGGAAACAAGGCCTGGTGTACCGCAAAACGGAGGAAACGGCCTTGTGTTCGACCGACCACATTCGAAACGGGATCCTGTTCATCGGGAGAGGTCTCGCATACCGCAAAATGGAGGAAACGGGCCTCCTACGGTCTAAAGGGGGTCCTGTTGATCGGGAGGGGTGTGGCGTACCGCAAAATGGACGAAACGGACTTGTGTTGGAGCGCTACGGTCGATACGGGGGTCCTGTTGATCGGGAGGGGTGTGGTGTACCGCAAAACGGGACTCCACGGGATACTGTTCATCTCCACCATTGACCTCCTCCAGCCTCCACGGGCTCCTGTTCATCCAGCCTCCACTGGGCGCTACTCCACCGGCTACTGTTCAACCACCCCTCCACGGGCACCCTTCCACCGTCTACTGTTCATCCAGCCCTCCACACCACGGGGTCTTGTTCATCCAGAGGCAACGCCACCGCTCACTGTTCATCCAACCCCCCGCAAAGCTCACTGTTCATCCAGAGAGGCAGCATCGATCGGCTTCAGTTAGCAGCAGTAGAGAAGGAATCGCTCGATCGGGTTCAGTTAACAACCATCGATCGATCGCTCGGGTTCAGTAAGGCATAGCCTGCAGTGCAATTGCTCGGGTTTAGTTAGAGCCCAACGCCTCGCTCGGGTTCAGTTAGAGCCAACGCCGCGCACACACGCGCGTATGTGTATGAGAGAAACGTGCATCGCTCGGCCCCCGACCGCCCACCGTAACTGGGAACTCTCCGAAATTTTCCTCGCCCTCACTTCTACCACGGTTTTTTCCGTCATGGACGACCCAAAGAATGTCATGCAGCTGCGTCTCCGGCCAACCCAGGACGAAAAGCCCATTTTCTGTCATGATTTTTTGTCATAGAAGTAGGATCCCACCACATCTATGATGATACCGGGTTTTTTCACAATTATCGTCATAGAAGTGTCATATGTATGACAGAAAAAAATTCGTTCGGCCCAAAATGTCACGGATGTGTCCTTTTTTGTAGTGGAAGCCCCGCATCGGTAGCTTCATCAACATCGTCATCACGCCATCGTGCTGACGGAACTCTCCCTCGAAGCTTCACTGGATCGTGAGTTCGTGGGAGGTCACCGAGCTGAACGTGTGCAGATCGCGGAGGTGCCGTACGTTCGGTACTAGGATCGGTCGATCGTGAAGATGTACGACTACATCAACCGCATTGTCATAACGCTTCCGCTTACGGTCTATGAGGGTACATGGACGACACTCTCCCCTCTCGTTGCTATGCATCACCATGATCTTGCGTGTGCGTAGGAAATTTTTTAAAATTACTACGTACCCCAATAAAAGATACTTCTTTGAAATATGTCTATACTTTTTGCACGACTTTGTTGACAGTGCACCCGAAACCACTTTCCATGCCATTATTCTCATTTTAAGGGGTACCTGGGCACCCCATATACACTGCCAGATAGGTTGATGGCTGGACGGATTAATACTCGCCGCACCTGTCGCCACGACATGGTTCTCCTCATCAGTTGCCAAACGGTAAGCACTCCTGACAGTAAATTGTCCGCTCTTCTCCGGATGCCAAGCAATAAAATCATTTCTATTCCTTGGAGAGGTTCGGATTTTAATTATCTCACGAACATCCAAGTCCCAGAAATGTTGCCGAAGCCTCTGAACGTCCCATGCTCCATGTTCATCAATAAAATTGGCAACACAATTGAGTCTACAGTTTCTCTTCGGCGTGACAGGCCTGTAATCATGACCCCATGTGATCCAGGGGTCACGCCATGTTTTAATTAGAGAATCATCTCCAACGCGCCAAATAACACTTTTCTTCAGAAGATCCAATCCATAAACAATTCCTTTCCAAACTGCCGACGAGCTGCTCGGAAAGACCATGTCGAGTAGGTGGCCATTAGGTAATATTTTGCCCGGAGTAGACGAGCACATAAGCTGTCTGGGGTGTCCAACAGACGCCAGGCTTGCTTAGCCAACAACGCCTAGTTGAATGCCCTCATATCTCTAAACCCCATACCCCCATAGCCTTGGGTAACATCATTTTTTCCTAGCTAAGCCAAGCCATCTTTTTTTTTCATTCTCCACTCCCCACCAATACCGCCTCATCATTCGGGTTAGATCATCACAGACCGAAGCCGGTAAACGAAATACACTCATAACATAAGTTGGTATAGATTGCGCCATGATCTTTATTAAAAATCCCTTATTTCCAGAAGATAAGTACTGTTCACTCTAGTCTACCAAACTCTTGCTAAGCCTAGCTTGTAACATTTCAAAATGCCCTTTATGCATTCTTTCTTCAGGTACCGGTAGGCCCAAATATTTTGGTTCAAACACATGTTGCGTAACATCCAACGTACTCTTCACCTCTTCCACTACCACAGACAATTATCAGAAAAAAGATGGAACACTTCTCAGGGTTTATAAGTTGACCCGTCGCTAAGGTATAAGTGTTCAACAAGCCTTTGACAATGCTTGCCTGCTGGGCATATGCTTCAAATAGTAACATCGTATCATTCGCAAATAATAGATGAGAAATCATTGGAGCCCCACGACATATAGTAACTCCTCTCAATTCCCCTTCAGTCACTGATTTAGTAATAAGAGCAGACAAGGCATCAACAACAAAAAGGAATAAAAAGGAAGACAACGGGTCACCTTGGTGGAGACCCCTTGAAGGGGTAAATGATTGAAGCAATTTTCCATTAAACTTCACTGAGTATTTAACCAACTTCACACAAGCCATAATCCAATTGATCCATTCCATAGAGAAGCCCCATTTACGTAAAGCTTGCTCCAGAAAGTTCCAATCCACACGATCATATGCTTTTGATAGGTCCAACTTGTAAGCATACACAACATGATTGTGTTTCAAATTTTGCATATAATGTAGACACTTGAAAGCAATTATAGAGTTGTCAGAAATAAGATGTCCTGATATAAAAGCACTCTGATTCTAGAAATCAAATCCGAGAGTAGCGGATGTAAACGGTTAACCAAGCACTTCGAAATAATCTTATAAATAATATCCCTGTGTAAGTGTGTATTTCATCATGAAAAATTACAAACACGTAGTATACATCCATATGTAGGTGTGTACTAGCACATATGCCCGTGCATTGCAACGGGAGAAAGAAAACATTATTGTATCCATCAAAATATTCACCAGCGGGGCACACCAGCCTCTAGATGTTACCACCCAGGGATGGTAGTGGGACAAATGAGGTGGGCTCCTGCCCGATGACGCCCAAAACAGAAGCGCATCAGTGCGGGCGCCGACTAGTTGATGCGGTAGCTAGTGAAGATGTGATGGTATGTTGTGTGCATGCATGCACCTTGTACACGTCCAACACCCGCCCATCTAATGCTCATGGACGATTTCACATGTCTTGGTTATCGATGAGTACTTTCATCGAAAAATAAAAAGGGTCACGATGATTAGCGTGTCGGTCTGTATTTGGATGTCTGGCGGGAGGTACACGGTAGTATCAACATTGACGGCACTGAAGCTTGAGCCAAAGGATATATATAGGCCTTCATTAGAAGATGTCTTCGGACATAGTACTACTTAGCAATCAATCTGATATGGATGGTGTCGATCACATCGCACGCACATGAGATGTTCGTGACAGTGTGAGTCACGGAGGCAAGGACAAATCGGAGATGAATGACGGGGGTCCGACATGTGCTCCATGAACTCTCGGACGTAGAGTTAGTTTTCTACCTTGCCTAGAATTACTTTTCACCTAAAAGTTTTAAATACATTTTTCTTCTGATTTGTAGGCTTTTTTGTAAGTGAGAGCAAGAACAGTTTGACTGCCGAGCGCTTTGATAGTCAAAAGTCAAAACACATCCATAATAGGGATGTGCGGCGCGACTAAAAAACAGCATATATGCTCAACTCGGTGGGCTTGTGGAACGAGCAACTTATTTTTTTGTTAAGAGAACTCTCTTTCACAATAAGACCGTGATGACTATTTCTCTCTCCTACTGATCCTATTTAGGAACGCCTACACGTAGGAAATAGTGGGCTGGCCCAATATTATACCTTAATTTTTATATCTTTTTTTGTTTTTTCCCTTGCTTGCAGCCTGTTTTTTCTTCGGCATTTTTGGTTTTCCTTTTTCCTATTTCATTCTTCCATTTCACTGTTTATTTCTTTGTTTTTTATGATTTCCTTCACTTTTTTTCTTTCACATTTCATAAAAAATTATTTTTCGTTTTTCAACACTTATCTACTTTTTTTACGCATAATGTACATTTTTTATAGATAATGGACATTTTTATTGCATGCGTTTATCATTTTTTTAATACATGGTTAACATATTTTAATATATATTTTATTGTCTATGTTTTTCTTACACAGTGTACATTTGTCTGTATATTCAAACACATTTCTTTATACATGTTTAACATTTTTCAAATAGATAATTATATATTTTTTAAATAAATGTTTGATATCTACTTTTTTTCAACATATGTCTGCATTTTTTAATAGACATTGTACATACTTTTATACTCCCTCCGTCCCAAAATAAGTGATTGAACTTTTTACTAACTTTGTACATGTTTAACATTTTTATAATATATGATTTCATATATACATTTTGATATGTAGTTTTTTCTACATATTGTACATTTTTTGGTGTACATATGAAATATTTGATTATACAGGTTAAAATTTCAGGAAACATATGTTTTGATGTCCACTTTTTTTGTGCACATTGTACAATTTTATATACATATGAAGTATATTTATATATGTTTAAAATTATGTAAATACATGATTAACATTTTCTTCAAATACATTTTTTATCACTATTTTTTTAATGCACATTGTACATTTTTCTTGTACATCAAAACATTTTTATTTCAGATAGATGATTTACGTCTGTTTAAAGTAAGATGAATAATTGAGAAACCTAAAAAGGAAAAAAGAAATATGAGAATAAAAAATATAAGAGAAAAGAAGGAACAGAAAGTACAAACAAAAGTAAAAATATGTGGGACGTCTTCATATTGGGCCAGCCCATGAAAGAAGGCGAGCTACCGCCAGCATCAATAATAGGAGATCTTCCGGGCAAATCCTAAACGGCGCCCGTTGCGCCCGTTTCTTCTATTTCGACAAACGGGCGCACACCCTGTCTCCGCGATGGGCCGGTCCCTCTTCATTTTTTTTCGTTTTCCGAACTTGCTGCAAAAAACGAAGCGACGAGGAATCGAACCCGCGCCACCAGGGTCTTTACAGAATGCGCTAACCAACACAGCAAGCCACCTTCTATGATTATCTAATTCCTCCATCTTCTTTACTACTAACGAGTTTTTCTTTTTTCTTTTTTTCTGTTGTTTTTTCTTTTTGCGTTTTCTTTTTCTTTTTCCTTTTTCCTTTTTCTGCCTTTTTCAGACGAACTTTTTTTCAATATTATGAACTTTATTTCAAATTCGATGAAGTTTTCTTCAAAATCGATGAACTTTTTTCATATTCGGTGAACTTTTCGCAAAATCGATGAACTTTTCTCACCAAATTCCATGAACTTTTTTCAAAATCGATGAACTTTTTTTCAAATTCAATAAACTTTTTTTTGAAAATCAGTGCACTCTTTTAAATTCGATGAACTGTTTTCGAATTGGATGAACTCTTTTCAATATCCAAAATATGTTCAGATTTTTCGAAATTCGTTTGCCTTTTCAGAAAATGTTTTTTGAAATTCCAAATTTTGTTCATGTTTTCGAATTTTGGTCACGTTTCAAAAATACTTTCGAATTTCAATTTTTTATTCACCGTATTGAGGAAAAATGTTCACCATACATTGAAAAAATGTTAATGTGTATAAAAAAATGTTTTATCGTGTATAGAAATTTTGTTCAGCATGCATTCAAAATGAGTTCATCGTATTTAAAAAAAAGTTCTATGTGTATTTGAATATTGTTCACCATACATTGAAAAAATGTTCAGTGTGTATAAAAAAATGTCCATCATTTAGAGAAAGAGAAATTTTGTTCAGCATGCATTCAAAAAAAGTTCAGCATATTTAAAAAAAATGTTCAGTGTTTCTTTGAATAATGTTCACCCTATACTAAGAAAATGTTCAATGTGTATTCTAAATTCCCTGTCCAAAAATTGTTCATAGTACAAAAAAAGTATTCAATTTTCGAAACTTGTTCACTTTTTGGTTTTTGAAAAACATAGTTCACATTTAAAAGAAAAGGAATATTCGAAATTTGTGTACGATATTCGAAACATTTGTTCGCATATTTAAGATTTTTAATTTTTCCAAGAATTAATGGAAAATGTTGAAAAACCCTAGATCTACCATTTGGGTTGGTACTTAAAAACAAACGCCGTTTTTAGGATGTACACAATTAGTATCCCAGCTGGCCAGCTTCGTTAGCATGCAGCGCTATGTCTGGAGTTCGAGTCCCATTGCGATTGTTTTTTCAAATTCGTTGAACTTTTTTTAGATTTGATGAACTTTTCTTAAAAAAGAAGGATGAACGTTTTTTCAATTTGTTGAACTTTTTTAGATTCGATGAACTTTTTTTAAAAAAAGAAGCATGAACGTTTTTTCAAATTCGTTGAACTTTTTTTAGATGCGATGAAATATTTTTAAAAAAGAAGGATGAAATTTTTTCAAATAGATGAACTTTTTTTAATTTACTGAACTTTTCTTAAACATCAATGAACTGTTTTTTTAATTCGTAAACTTTTTTCAAAATTTGATGAAGTGTTTTTAAAATAATTAGGAAATCTAATAAATAGCACTAATTTATTGATTCTTATACATTTCACGTTCGTTGTAGTCACTAGCTGTTACTTGTTGTAGTGGTTAGCAGAATGGTTCCTTCCTTGTAGTTTCAAGGCGTGAGCTCGAGTGACTGTACCTGCAATTTTTTCTGCGAGACATTTTTCCTTCCTCAGCGCGTGGTGGGCCGGCCCATGAGGTGCGGCGTGTAAGCGCCAGCTTCCTGAACCGGCGCTTAAGGCGCCGGTTAGGAGCTCCCGATCTTCCGCCTCACAACCTAAATCATTAGCTTGGCCTGATAGTTGTAAGTGTGTGGCTGTTTCCAGGAGACCTTGGTTCGAGTCCATCTGGGCGCATATTTTTTAATATTTTTAAAACAGACGACAGACGTACCAAATCCTGAGATGACGACGTACAAAACACTTACGAAAAAAAGTGGAGAAACGCTTCTCTCTTTAATATTAGGTAGAGAAGAGTAGAGATTTTGTTTCAGATAATTTTAAGACTTTAAATATTGTTTTCAGAATTCGGTAGCCCATGAGCTATAAAAAGTATAGTAAATAAATAAGTAATTATAAAAAGTATAGTAAATAAATAACGGAATAGATAAATCCCGAAAGTTCGGAATTTAAGCATGTCATACCGAACTTTTTTTATGGTAACTTTACTTGCTGCGAGGTGGCAACTTTAGTTGTTAACGCATGACAACTTTGTTCCAGTTCGATTTTTTGTTAAAAAAATGCCATATTTGTCAACATCGTCTTAACTAAAATTGCCATGAAAAGAGTTCGAATTAGCATGCTCAAATTCCGAACGTTCGGGACTTATTGAGGTCCATAAATAAATGGGATTGCCAAATCATAGTCAACCGAGACTTTACAAGTCTCGGTTGATGCTTTATTCGTGAGATTTATATAAAGACCATGTAAAAATTTAACTTTTTTCTTTCTTCGTTTTTATACTCCCTCCGTCATACTCAGAAGAATAAGTGTCTTGAGCTTAATATAAATTTATGTTAAATCTAATACAAAGTTGAGACACTTATTTTAGGACGGAGGGAATATGATATAGGAACTTTTTTAATCTTTGTTAACTTGAAGAACATTCTAGGACGGGGAGTATGTTCATATCTAGCCACACCGAAAGGAAAAAAAAGAGAGGAAAGAACAAAGCAAACCAAACCCCGATCCACCCGCAACGACCACGACGACTCCCCTTTCCCGGCCATCTCTGGCCCCCTCCCCTCCTCCCCTCCCACCAACCCGAGTAGGCGAGCAGCACCGCAAGCCCCCGAGGCGACACTCCCATCCCATGGAAGGCTCGGGTACGGCCGGCGCCCGCGGCGGTGGGGGCGGCGGGCCGGCGCCGTTCCTGCTGAAGACGTACGAGATGGTGGACGACCCGTCGACGGACGCGGTGGTGTCCTGGAGCGACGCGTCGGACACGAGCTTCGTGGTCTGGAACTCGCCCGAGTTCGCCGCGCGGCTGCTGCCTGCCTACTTCAAGCACAGCAATTTCTCCAGCTTCATCCGGCAGCTCAACACCTACGTACGTAACCCCGTCCCCCCTCTCCCTGAATCTCGACGCGCGCGCCGAGCGACCTCGGTGGATTTCGGGATTCAGATTTGTGCGTGTGCGGGGGATTTATTAGGTGGAGCTGAGCTGCTGCTCCTTTTTTTTGTCAAATTTGGATCTTGGGTGGGTGGCGTAGGTGCTGAAATCTCTGCGCTGCTATGGTGAACTGCTACTTCTTAAGATCATCTAGGATGCTGGTTTTCTTAGCTGGGCTTGATTGCAGTTTAATGCCAAAAAATAGGGCTTGATATGGTGCCAAATTTGTTTGTTTATTGTAACATGTTTATAATTTTGTGCGCTGGGCTGGTCAGACGCTATGTGAATAACTGCATTCTTATCTTAGAACAAAGGGAGTACATTGTAGACCTAATATCTTGATTCGGAAATATTTGTTCAGTAAAATTTTAAGTGTTCATTTTTCCTGTAGTTTTTGCTTGTTTAGCAAGCTCGGTCAGTCAGTGCGATATGATCTGCATTTGTTTTTGTTCAATAGCTTCACTCCCTCTGTTTCACCATAATTGTGGCAGCCCACCATGCACATGAACTGAATCAAAGAGGAATTAATGAAAGATGACCATGCAATCCGGCCACTATTAAATTAACACCCACAACTTAACCCCCTTCCAAAGCTCTAAAGGTTAGGGTTCTCCCGTCCTCATGGGCGGTGTATGCTGTGGTCTAGCTGTTTCTCCGTTTTTCAGTTAGCTTGAGTTGTATCTTGTATGCATGGCCATGCCTGAGTACGTGCGGGATACAGAGTCGTAGGCCGTAGCTTTCGCTTTGGTGGACGTTGTGGTGAGCCACGGTGCTACGTCGTGGGATGGCACGATCAAAATGGTTGGTGGCGCACACACTACCCCACCCTTTCCATTATTTCTGTTGTATTTGGAATGGGAGGAATAGAAGACGGATGTTATGTGTTTGTGTGGTTGGCGTTTGTTGCGATGTTCGGCATGCCGGCGGCGAGAGTGGGCTTGCCCCATATGTGTTTGTGATGTTGGGGAGTGGGTTTCACCCTTGTTGAATCGGTTGTAGCTCAATTTTCCATAATTAACTGGGCAACAATCTTCTTAATTAATGGAACGGGCAAAGCTATTACCTCGCATTTTGGGGAAAAAAGTAGGGGTAGAGAGTGAAAACATTGCACTAACTACACTCCTGATCCACTCCATGGATAAATGTTGTGAAACAGAGACTTTTTAGATAAAAGGTGTGTGCCCGACTATAGATAAAGCCGCCAAGCAACGGTCAAAGATAATTACAGTGAGGATAATTACCAATTTTGTTAGAGGCGGCTTTGTTATCCTCTTGCTAAGACCTCTGAGATCTTGGAGGTGGTATTATTTTGGTTGTTGTAAACACTGGCCATTTGAACTATCATTTCCTGCTGTATTAGACCGACCTACAAATGTTTGTAGCGAAAGACGGTCTTTTCTTAACACAAACAGAAGTGCAGAAAATGATTCCTCACCATCTTCTCTGTTTGCAGCTTGCTGTATTTTGGGGGTTACATTTACCAGAGAGAATTTGTTGACATGCAAGTAGTGTTTAAAATTTCTGCAATGTTTTGCTTGTTGATGTTTGATCAGGTCCAAAATTTCACTAAACCATCTGACCCTTTGAAAAACCATCAATGTTGCAGGGATTCCGTAAAATAGATCCAGAGCGATGGGAATTCGGTAACGAGTACTTTGTCAAGGGGCAGAAACACCTGCTGAAGAACATCTACAGGCGGAAGCCTATCCACAGCCACAGTCATCAACCAGGTGCGCTGCCTGATAACGAGCGTTCATTCTTCGAAGACGAGATCGACCGGCTTGCACGAGAGAAAGCAAACCTACAGGCTGAGCTCTGGAAGTCCAAGCAGCAGGAGTCCGGAACCATGTTCCAGATTGAAGCCCTGGAGCGACGAGCGGTCGACATGGAGCAGCGGCAAGGCAAGATGATCGCCTTCCTGCAGCAGGCCAGCAAGAACCCTCACTTTGTCGGTAAGCTTGTCAAGATGGCAGAGGCATCCTCGATGTTCGCAGACGCTTTGCACAAGAAGAGAAGGCTATCCGGGTTAGACTACGCCGTCGAGGCCACGGAAACGGCTAGCTTCTGCGATGACCATAGCCCCACTTCCAGGCAAGAAACGGGCAACCTTCTGAACCAGCACTTCTCCGATAAGCTCAAGTTGGGGCTCTGCTCCGCGGCGGCAGAGAGCAACCTCGTCACCCTGAGCACCCAAAGCTCGCACGAAGACAACTGTAGCCCGCATGGCAGGCATCCTCCAGGGCATGAAGGAATGGGGACAGGACGCCTTCCTCTGGTACCACAGATGATGGAGCTCTCCGATACCGGGACGTCCATCTGCCCCTCCAAGAGCTCGTTCTTCACGCCGGCTGTAAACGACGAAGGGCTGTCGCCGTGCCATCTGAGCCTAACTCTAGCGTCGTGCTCGATGGATGTCGACAGAGGTCAAGCGTCCAATGCAGACGGGAGCACCACCGTCGACGAGGGAAGCGACAACCCACCGGAGGCCACCACAGCTGCCATGGGCGTTAACCAGAAGGCATCAGTCGATGCCGGCACAGCGGAAGCACTGAGGCCACGAGAGGATATGCGGGTGGCCACCGAGCCGGCAGCTCCTGTCAAGGCGAATGACAACTTCTGGGAACAGTTTTTGACGGAGAGGCCGGGAGACGCGAGCTCTGGCCCGAGGGATCCTTCCATGGACAAGGAGCAAACGGAAAGGGGGGAGAAGGATGACACGGAACAGCTGAAACTCTGAATTTTTCTTCGAGCGCTACCAATTTCGAGGAAGTGAGACATACAGGAAAGCTGCTGTTGTAATCAGGATGACATCAATTAATGGGTGTGTGATTACGCACAGCATGGGACGTGTGTGTAACTGTAAATATTGTTATATTTATTAGGAAAAAGTCCAAAACAAACCTTAAAGTTGTAGAGGAAATCTAAATCAAACCCTGAATTTTGAATCCTGAAAATTGGCACTCGGAACTTGTAATCCCAGTCTATTTTGGACCCTCGACCTGTTTGGCACACTGGGAATATAATCCTATATATATAATTGTTCAGAAGTTAAAAAAATGTACCTGTTCTCTATTTTTGGCACAAATTCAATTTTTGCGTTTTGAAAAAATGTTTGGATTTTGAAATCCTATTTGCATTTTAGAAAATTGTTTGTGATTTCAAAATAATCACATTTGTCAAAAAATGCTCCGAATTCGGATTTTCAAAATTGTGTAGCATTTTTTAAAATAATGTTTTTGGAATTCCGTAAATAATGTTTTTAAAAAATCAAACCCTGAATTTTGAATCCTGAAAATTGGCACTCGGAACTTATAATCTCAGTCTATTTTGGACCCTAGACCTGTTTGGCACATTGGGAATATAATCCTATATATATAATTGTTCAGAAGTTAAAAAAATGTACCTGTTCTCTATTTTTGGCACAAATTCAATTTTTGCATTTTGAAAAAATGTTTGGATTTTGAAATTCTATTCGCATTTTAGAAAATTGTTTGTGATTTCAAAAAAAATCATATTTGTCAAAAAATGCTCCGAATTCGGATTTTCAAAATTGTGTAGCATTTTTTAAAATAATGTTTTTGGAATTCCGTAAATAATGTTTTTAAAAAATCAAACCCTGAATTTTGAATCCTGAAAATTGGCACTCGGAACTTGTAATCCCAGTCTATTTTGGACCCTCGACCTGTTTGGCACACTGGGAATATAATCCTATATATATAATTGTTCAGAAGTTAAAAAAATGTACCTGTTCTCTATTTTTGGCACAAATTCAATTTTTGCGTTTTGAAAAAATGTTTGGATTTTGAAATCCTATTCGCATTTTAGAAAATTGTTTGTGATTTCAAAATAATCACATTTGTCAAAAAAATGCTCCGAATTCGAATTTTCAAAATTGTGTAGAATTTTTTAAAATAATGTTTTTGGAATTCCGTAAATAATGTTTTTAAAAAATCAAACCCTGAATTTTGAATCCTGAAAATTGGCACGAGGAAATTATAATCCCAGTCTATTTTGGACCCTAGACCTGTTTGGCACACTGGGAATATAATCCTATATATATAATTGTTCAGAAGTTAAAAAAATGTACCTGTTCTCTATTTTTGGCACAAATTCAATTTTTGCGTTTTGAAAAAATGTTTGGATTTTGAAATTCTATTCGCATTTTAGAAAATTGTTTGTGATTTCAAAAAAATCATATTTGTCAAAAAATGCTCCGAATTCGGATTTTCAAAATTGTGTAGCATTTTTTAAAATAATGTTTTTGGAATTCCGTAAATATTGTTTTTAAAAAATCAAACCCTGAATTTTGAATCCTGAAAATTGGCACTCGGAACTTGTAATCCCAGTCTATTTTGGACCCTAGACCTGTTTGGCACACTGGGAATATAATCCTATATATATAATTGTTCAGAAGTTAAAAAAATGTACCTGTTCTCTATTTTTGGCACAAATTCAATTTTTGCGTTTTGAAAAAATGTTTGGATTTTGAAATCCTATTCGCATTTTAGAAAATTGTTTGTGATTTCAAAATAATCACATTTGTCAAAAAATGCTCCGAATTCGGATTTTCAAAATTGTGTAGCATTTTTTAAAATAATGTTTTTGGAATTCCGTAAATAATGTTTTTAAAAAATCAAACCCTGAATTTTGAATCCTGAAAATTGGCACTCGGAACTTGTAATCCCAGTCTATTTGGCACACTGGGAATATAATCCTATATATATAATTGTTCAGAAGTTAAAAAAATGTACCTGTTCTCTATTTTTGGCACAAATTCAATTTTTGCGTTTTGAAAAAATGTTTGGATTTTGAAATCCTATTCGCATTTTAGAAAATTGTTTGTGATTTCAAAATAATCACATTTGTCAAAAAATGCTCCGAATTCGGATTTTCAAAATTGTGTAGAATTTTTTAAAATAATGTTTTTGGAATTCCGTAAATAATGTTTTTAAAAAATCAAACCCTGAATTTTGAATCCTGAAAATTGGCACTCGGAACTTATAATCCCAGTCTATTTTGGACCCTAGACCTGTTTGGCACACTGGGAATATAATCCTATATATATAATTGTTCAGAAGTTAAAAAAATGTACCTGTTCTCTATTTTTGGCACAAATTCAATTTTTGCGTTTTGAAAAAATGTTTGGATTTTGAAATTCTATTCGCATTTTAGAAAATTGTTTGTGATTTCAAAAAAATCATATTTGTCAAAAAATGCTCCGAATTCGGATTTTCAAAATTGTGTAGCATTTTTTAAAATAATGTTTTTGGAATTCCGTAAATAATGTTTTTAAAAAATCAAACCCTGAATTTTGAATCCTGAAAATTGGCACTCGGAACTTGTAATCCCAGTCTATTTTGGACCCTAGACCTGTTTGGCACACTGGGAATATAATCCTATATATATAATTGTTCAGAAGTTAAAAAAATGTACCTGTTCTCTATTTTTGGCACAAATTCAATTTTTGCGTTTTGAAAAAATGTTTGGATTTTGAAATCCTATTCGCATTTTAGAAAATTGTTTGTGATTTCAAAATAATCACATTTGTCAAAAAATGCTCCGAATTCGGATTTTCAAAATTGTGTAGCATTTTTTAAAATAATGTTTTTGGAATTCCGTAAATAATGTTTTTAAAAATTCTTTCGAATTTTTGGTTGCGGACTCGACTGGGCCGGCCCACTAGACATGAAGCGAGGCTTTTTTTTTTTCGTTAACACGCGATGTAAAATTTCTCTTTCTAAACAACTGCCGTGGAGTCGAACTTAGGACCTGGCAAGGTTGACTTCATTCCGCTAGCCACTGCACCAGATAACTATTACTAGCATTATTAGAGGCCCGAGATATTTAATAAGAAACCAAAGCGTCGAACTTTGAAAACATTTTTTAGGGGCAAACAAGTATTGAAAACATTTCTTTCCTGAAATATTCAAACATTTTCTAAAGTGCGAGCTCTTTTTGAAAAGTTTGGATACTTCTTAAAAAAATAACAACTCTAAAAAAGCGATTTTTTTGAAACATAAACATTTTGAAACCTGAACAAAATTTTGAAGTGCGAAAACTTTTTGAAACATTTCAAGAATATTCACAAGTTTCAGAAAATGAGTTTGTGACATTTTCAAAAAAATGTGTACAATGTAAAAAAATGTTTGCGTGTTGTAAAAAATTGTGGCATACCCTTAACGGAATATACATGGCATGTGTTTGAAAAAAGTGTATACAAATTTAAAAATATTGAAGCATGTAAAAGAGTGTTTGTGTAATTTTACAAAAAATTATTGTCATTAAGAAAATGCAAAATATGTATTTGGAAACATGCAATTTACAACTGTACATAATGCATTGCAAAATATCAACAATTTATTAAAAAATATATTTAATGTGTGCGTTAAAAATGTAAATTTGGTACTGAGAAAAATTAGACTTGTGTAAAAAAGGAAAAAAAAGAAGAAAAACCAATGCAGTGCGCGCGCGAGCGACTGATCTAATGGGCTGGCCCAATTCAGCGAATACCGGCTAATTCCTCTTAAGGTTCAAAATAGACCGGGATTAGAGAGTTTGCCGTGCTGATTTTAGGGATTAGAGTTCAGTGTTTGATCTAGCTTTTGTTTACAAATTCCAGGTCTGTTTTGGACTTTTTCCTATTTATTGTCATGGTAGTTAGTGCTCCCTCGGTAAAGAAATATATGAGCGTTTAGATCAGAGGAAGTAGACGGCCATTGGGATGCCCTTAGTGCAACTCTAGCCGATGCCTCCATAATGAGGCTGTGAAACACAAAATCGTTGTAGTCCTAACTCCGTTTTTAGCGGGCCCATTCTTCAGCGTCTATGTTCATTCTTGATATAGAAAATTGCACTGTATTAACATTCTGTTGAGCATCACACTTGCAATTTCCGTCAGCGAAACTTGCTATCAAAATCACATAACCAAAATTAAAATTGACTTAAGAACTTTGAACCCTTGAGGATCTCGATTTCTTAAAAATGCAGAAGAGAATTGCCCGGTTAATTTGCGAAAAATCGAACAAAAAACGTCACAACACGCCGAGAAAGAAGGGCACCCAGCTGACCTGGCACCCATAAAGACCCACACACACACCGCCGACGAGAGGACATCATCAAGGTCGCCTACACTGTCATCGTCATCACATCTCCACAAGAAAGCGGCTCCGACTTCGGCGCGGGTGACCCGTCAGGACACCTCTGAATGAACGAGACATAAGGTCCTTGCTGGCCAAAGCCAAACAATCGACCAGCGAGTTCGAGGACCAGGCAGCTCCGACTTCGATGACGAGCCTCGTAGGAGAAAAGGAGCCCGCCTCGTGCCGACGGACTCCTAACTGCCCATCTCATGGTATCGGTGTCGCCCCGCGATGCCTCAGCTCCGACTTCACGCTCAGGAACAGGCCGATCATTGAGGATAAAGACAAGTCGCGACCCTACACATCTTGCCACCATCATCGTTGCCACACAAGACGCGACGCCACAACCTCCCACACCGCCAGTCGGGCACCTGCCGACCGCACTGTCGTGCGCACCCAGCCTGCAAGAAGCCCAAATGGGACCAAGATCATCTAGACGGCGCACCAAGAGGGAAAATGACATTAGAACACGCCGTCGCCACCCAATCCAACGGATTGTGACTTTCGTCCGAAGATCATGGCCCAAGAGTTGAGGATGCATAACCTCCATGACAACGCCTCCAAGAAGGAAAGGCGACGCCTACTGGCGCCGCCACCGCCGGTCAACAAGCATCGACAAGGCTAACACCTGTAGAAGCACGACCAACACCCCCCAAGGACTCCACTAGCACACCTCCACTTTCGCGATCGCGCCATCGCCGCGCAGATCCACCGCAATCCTCACTGACTACCAAGGCAGACGGGCCAGAGCCACATCTGGTGCCCACCACCACAGAACCACCCAAGAGAGAGCCGGGAGAGAGGGTTGCTGATGTCTACTATGCAACCTTTCTTCTTGTAGACTCTTGTTGGGCCTCCAAGCACAGAGTTTTGTAGGACATTAGCAAATTTCCCTCAAGTGGATGGCTTATGGTTTATCAATCCATGGGAGGCGTAGGATGAAGATGGTCTCTCTCAGACAACCCTGTAACCAAATAACAAAGAGTCTCTTATGTCCCCAACACACCCAATACAATGGTAAATTGTATAGGTGCACTAGTTCAGCGAAGGGATGATGATACAAGTGTAATATGGATAGCAGATATAGGTTTTTGTAATCTGAAAAATATAAAACAGCAAGGTAGCAAGTAGTATAAGTGAGCAAAAACGGTATTGCAATGCTTGAAAACAAGGCCTAGGGTTCATACTTTCACTATTGAAAAATCTCTCAACAATGGAAACATAATTGGATCATATAACAATCCATTAACATGCAACAAAGAATCACTCCAAAGTTCCTATCGCGGAGAATGTAGGACGAAAACGTGCATCAACCCCTATGCATACATTACCCGAATGTCACATCGGGCATCCGCGAGTTGAGTGCCAAAACATACATCAAGTGAATCAATATAATACCCCATTGTCACCACGGGTATCCATATGCAAGACATACATCAAGTGTTCTCAAATCCAATATTCAATCCAACATAGCGAAACCTCAAAGAGCAAGACCCAATTCATCACAAGAAGGTAGATAGGGAAGAACACCAGAAGATCCAAATATATTAACAAAGCTCGCGGTATATCAAGATCATGCCAAATCAAGAACACAAGAGACGGAGATCAAACACATAGCTACTAGTACATAACCTCAGCCCCAAGGGTGAACTAATCCCTCCTAATCATGGTGGCCGCCGGGATGATGAAGATGGCCTCCGGTGATGATTTCCCCCTCCGACAGGGTGCCGGAACATGGCCCGGATTGAGTTTTCATGGCTATAAAGGCTTGCGACGGCGGAACTTCTCACATAGGGTTCTTTCTGGGGGTTTTGGTATTTATAGGAATTTTTGGCGTTGGTCTCACGTCAAGGGGGTGCCCGAGGGGCCCACAAGCTTGGGGGACGTGCCCCCAGGCTTGTGGCTTCCTCGTCCACTTCCTGTCCCAGCTCTTGTGCTTCGGGGGTCTCTTTTGGTCCAAAAAAATCACCGTAAATTTTCAGCCCATTCCAAGAACTTTTATTTCTGCACAAAAAAGACACCACGGTAGTTGTGCTAAAAACATCATTAGTCCGGGTTAGTTCTAATCAAATCATACAAAAACCATATAAAATTGTTGTAAACATGGGATAAATACTTCATAAATTATAGATACCTTGGAGATGTATCAACTGCCACCCTGCCCAAACCCGACGAACAGAGCCGTCGGACATCCAGGCCACTGCAACTGCCCTGGAAGGGCCCTATCTGGCCGCAGCTGCCCAGATCTGGCGAGCCTCCACCGGCCAGGCCGATCTGCGTGAAGAGCACCTCCAGGAAGAAAGGGGGCCGCCACCTAGCCCTGGCCGCTGGACAGGAGCCGCCGACTGGAGCTTTGCACGCGTGCGACGTCTCCGCAACCGTCGGGCAGCACCGCAGATGGAGCTGAGCCTCCCCACCACAAGCATCTCCCCATGCGAGGAAGGAGTTCCCTACCACCGCCGCGCGGGCTTAGCCTGGCAGCATCCTCCGGCGATGGCGGGGTAGGGGAAGGGACGAGTAGGGGGTTCCGATGGCGGCGAGCTGGATGTCCGCCCGAGCCTCCACAGAGGCGATGCGGGGTGCACTACTAGGGAAAAGGCTAGCAGTAGAGCAGGTCAAATGCCTAGCAGTAGCACGGGTAGCCGCCCTACTGCTACGGCGCTACACCTAACTTTTAGTAGTAGCGCGTGTTGGCCCGCGCTACTGCAATCTAGAGCAGTAGCGTTTGTTATAGAAACACGCTCTTGCTAATAGATGTAGCGCCCTTGTTTAAAAAGCACTACTGCTAAGAGCTCGCTGCTGCTAAAGTCATACCCCACGCTACTGTAATTAGTTTCTGAATTTTTTTCTACTGCATATTTTCCTTTGTATTTGTACAGGTTTTATAGAATAGTCTCTAGCATACCATACACATAAAAATCTAATCATATCATACACATACAAATAGTCTCATCAAATCGATCATGTCATCACCATAATCATCATCCAAGACAAAATGATGTCTCTTGTCATCATCTTGAAATAGTGATACAAGTTATGACATGTCTTGAATACTTGAAACTACATTGTCATTCATCTAAACAATGATGTAGAAGCGAAGAGCTATCACTATGAGTGAGAGCGGAACTATGCAGTACATCAGGCGGCAGTTCTGGTTCCTCTCTCGCGCTAGCGTGAGCCTCAAGTAACTATCTTCTGCTTCTTGTCTGCTATCAAACCCTTTATGGCTGGCTCCTGAGAACCACTCCATTGAGCCTGACACTCGGGCCACTCGTCGTACACTCCCGTAACCTTCCCTATGTACACGACATAGCACTTCTTTGCCATCAAGGATCTATGTACCTATTAGAGATGCATCTTCATCAAGGGAATCAACAAAAATATGCAACATACTCCCTCCGTTCCATAATGTAGTGCCTATAGATTTTTACAAAAGTCAAACATTACAAACTTTGACCATATTTATAGAGAAAAGTAGGCACATCTAGAATATCAAATGCACAACATTGGATACATCGTGAGTTATATTTCCAAAATATACATGTTTGGTATTGTAGATGTAGACAGTTTTCTCTATACACTTGGTCAAAGTTGGCAAAGTTTGACTTTTACAAAAATCTATAAGAACTACATTGTGGAATGGAGGGAGTAATATAATTGAGCAACACAAAAAGAAAGGGTGTTAGCGAATAGATGCAAAATATAGTAAACATAATTAATCAATGCAGGTCCATCGTACCCAAACTAATTAACTAGAGGTACGTAGGTCATCGTACACAAACTAACAAACTAGCATTACACTGTTCGACAGGCACCACTGACATCACAAAGTTTCATCCCTACACAAAGTACCAGTTCAACCAACACATCATCATTGGCATCATCAATCATTACTAGAAGTTCCATCCAACCAGATCATCGAGGATGAACCCTAGCTTCTTGAACGGTGTTAGGTCCTAATGTTGTAGGCCTATGCGAGTTCGGACGTCAACTCGCGATATAGGGCCGTGGTGGAACAACCCCTTCTCTTCGACAACTTCTTTCATGATGATCCTTGCAATGTCCCTCTAGATGCGAAAGGAGTCATCTATGAGTTTATAATTCGGGTCTTCACCTAAGGATTCTGCCCATTTGCGGATACGATCATCGTTTCTGGTTTTCATGCGAAGCTGTTATTGATCCCTTCTGAACTCCATCATGAGATGGATGAGGTAGAATCCATTGTTCTTGCTTGATGTCGGTTGATGCATGTAGCAGAAGGTAGTTTTATGCGAGAAACCCGGCCTACTCTTCCTTTGTTTCCTGATCTCCAGGTGGACACCCCTCATGCTAAAGCCGTGAAGAGCATCATCCAGAATATCCATTATGTGTGTGTAGTCCTTCTTCTCGTTGTTTCTGGATGCGTCGAAATAGACAGCGTGGGAAACTCATGGGAAAAGTACGATAAGGACGGTGTGCCCGTTGCTGCTGGAAAAAGAAAACACCTTAAATTATTCTCCATATGAGCGAGAAGGAATGATTGAAATGTTTAAAGGGTTGTGCGGCAATGACTTACATTGGATGATAAGGTAGGAGAACCGTTTCCTTGTCCTTATTCCTAATCAAGAAGTATTCAATGTACTCCCTAGCAGTCTTACGCTCAAAGTCGTCGAGACCCAAGAAGGACTCGTGCATGTAGTATGGATCCGCCACATAGATTTGCGAGATTTGTTCTCTCCTGGTGGCTATGCTCATATGTAGCGCAAAAAGGCGGGCGATTGTATAATCGAGCCGCCTCATGAGAAACATCTCAAAGATATAATCAAACCGCAGGAAGAACACCTCCGCGGGTAGTGTGTTGACGTAGCACTTCCCCTCAGGCACATGAACCGCATATAAGGGATATCCTGGATCACGCGAGGCGAGAAGGCTTATCTCAGTCGAGAGCACATGGTGGTGCAGTCTCCTCAGATCCCCTGATATGCCCTCCAGCGGACCCGATGGTAGCATCGGCTCGTTCATGACATGGTACATCGCCGCACCTTTGCGCGATACACGGTCAGCAAAACCGGTCGGCGGAGTTGACTCGCTGCTAGAAGCTTTGGCTGTTTGTAGGCAGCAGAGCCTCTCTTCGGCGGTCTCTTCCTCTCCTTTTTCTTGGGCTGACCTTCCAGACCCTTCCTTAACCCCGCCACCAGTGTTGTCGGGCTAAGCACTATAAGACCCTCGGCTAGTTGACACTGCGTTGAGGCGGCATCTTCAAGCGTGTCCTGTGAGGATTGCATGAAGAGAGACTTCTTGCAATCAACCCTAGGACGTTCCTGCCTGGGAACATCATCCATCTCCTCATCAGCACGCTGATAGCCCGAGTCATATGGTTGACTCATCATTTCTATGTCCTCATCATATGCGCCTGTATTGAGGAACCGAAGAGGGTCATACTCGTCCATCTCATCATCCATTCTTTGTTCTACGGGGGCGATTACATCATCCACTATTGGACCCCTTCCTCGCATTGTCCGCCGCTCTCACCTGGCACTACGGGCACTGGTAATTGCGTAGGCGGGTTGGTGGTGTTCATACCTGCTTGCTGATGTGTGGTTATTGGTGTGCTCTCGGCTGCCTCCAAATGAAGAAGATTCTTCAGCCATACCCGCATCCAATCCTTGCAGTTTCCAAGCTGCATCAGGGTCTCGTCCTCCTCTCCCCCGAGCCGTACTGGAGGAGGCAAATCCTCGTGCCCCAATTTCACACTCAACAAGTTATCCCTGAAGTGGCCAACGGGGATCGACCGGCCGTGGAACATGAGTTCTAAGGGCTTCGTTATCACTGCCTTTCTCACGTCCACCTTTTAGCCTTTGAATACGTAGAGTATGGTGCATGGGGTTCCGTCGGCCTGCAAAGACATTTGCGGTGTTAAACATCCAAAAGGCAACGAAAACGGAATATTCTAGGTATATATATGTTGGTGCGACGTGTAATTACCGTGATTGCGTCGAGCTCATCCAAAGATGAAGGCCTGCCTAGTATGCCAGAGACAAAGGACGGGCTGCTATGACCGGGTGCGGGTGCGGGAGCAGGTGCGATTGCGAGAGCAAGTGATGGTGCGGTTGTGATGTTCAACAAGTTGCTCCCGACGAAGCTGAGAATGGGAAAATCATGTGCCGCCTTGTCTGGATTTTCCTTCATCCAATTGATGACAACCGAGATCAAGTTAGTAGCAAAATCATTTCTGCAGGTAGCTAAAGCTGCAGTGACTGCCTACTGGACCAACTCATTTTTTCTTGAGCTACTTTTTTCTCATCCTCAACTGCTTTTTTCTCAAACGCAAGCTTCACCTTCTTGTTGATGTCTGCCTGACTGAACTTATTTTTCTGCTTCTTGGCCTCCGGGCCCTCATTATAATAGACCTTCCATGTGGCGCCATCTCCGGTGCCGTGCACACATCCATATTGCGGCCGCTGGTCCAAAGGGAGTCCCTTTAGTTCGTTCAAGGCCCGGTTGAGAGGGTGTCCCACTTGGGCCTCATCGATGAAGACTCGCATTCGGCTGCAAGCCTGTGTTGCTTCTCTTGCAAAAGGAATGTGAACCATTTAAGAATGTGTAGTTGACTTGATTAGAAGCTAAATGTAAGGTGGTAAAAGAATAATTACCAGTATTCTAATCAATTTCCTCGTGATCGGGTCTGTGTAAAAAATCTTCTTTTCCTTGTCCCACTTGTATCGGGTGTCGGTGTCAAAACCGGCGGATCTCGGGTAGGGGGTCCCGAACTGTGCGTCTAAGGCTAATGGTAACAGGAGGCGGCGGACACGATGTTTACCCAGGTTCAGGCCCTCTCTATGGAGGTAATACCCTACTTCCTGCTTGATTGATCTTGATGATATGAGTATTACAAGAGTTGATCTACCACGAGATCGTAGAGGCTAAACCCTAGAAGCTAGCCTATGATTCTGATTGTTGTCGTCCTACGGACTAAACCCTCCAGGTTATAAAGACATGGAGGGGGCTAGGGTTACACAGAGTCGGTTACAGAGAAGGGAATCTACATATCCGAATTTCCAAGCTTGCCTTCCACGCAAAGGAGAGTCCCACCCGGACACGGAACGAAGTCTTCAATCTTGTATCTTCATAGTCCAACAGTCCGACATAAGCATATAGTCTGGCTGTCTGAGGACCCCCCTAATCCAGGACTCCCTCAGTAGCCCCTGAACCAGGCTTCAATGACGATGAGTCCGACGCGCAGATTGTCTTCGGCATTGCAAGGCGGGTTCCTTCTCCGAATACTCCAAAGTAGATCTTGAACACAACAATCGTGTCCGGCTTTGCAAAACAAATTCCACATAGCACCACAGAGAGTACAATATTCCACGAGTCTAATCTGCCGACAACTTTTACCTAGCGTGACATCATGCCGCGGCCCGGTTATTATTGAAACTGTTTTCCAACCTGCCACTACACGTCTCGCGAGGCGGTTTTATTGGCACGTCTTGTCGAAGCAGAGATCGTGTCCCCCTTATCACGGGATTCTCATCAATACGGGCGTGGGTAACCCAACCAATCCATTAATACGACTCCTTGGTTTAGGCAAGTTCCAAACGGCCGCGCGGAGGACGCTTGACATTCATCCTCTTTATAAAGAGGTCAAGACCTGTACTTTTCTTTCCACGCATGATCCTTCCCTCCCCTCACCTCGAGTTCCAACACCCAAGGTTAGACCAAGCACTCCGGACCTTCAACCATGTCCGGATCCAACCTTCAAGGCCGGTGGATGGCCTCTTCCGTCACAGAGGAGGACATCAAGAAGGTTAGGGAGCTAGGTATTTGAGCGCCGAAATCCTTCATAGGCTTCCTGCTCAAGGCAGGTTATCCCTACTCCCAAACCCAACGAGAGCATCATATTCATCTCCCACTTCCTCCGAGGGCTAGGCTTCGGTCTTCTTCCCTTTGTTAGAGGGCTCATGTTTATTACGGGCTAGATTTTGACGATCTAGCTCCAGATTCCTTCCTTCACATCTCGACGTTCATCGTTGTGTGTGAGGCCTTCCTCCGCATTACCCTGGTACCTCTTGAGCACTGCGTCGGATTTCCCCGAAGAGGAGAGGATGATGCGGCAAAGTAGCATAAGTATTTCCCTCAGTTTTTGAGAACCAAGGTATCAATCCAGTAGGAGACCATGCACAAGTCCCTCGTACCTACACAAATCGATAGCTCCTCGCAACCAACACGATTAGGGGTTGTCAATCCCTTCATGGCCACTTACGAGAGTGAGATCTGATAGAGATGATAAATAATATTTTTGGTATTTTTGGTATATAGATGCAAAGTGAAAAGTAAAAGGCAAAGTAAAAACAAAGCAAGTATTAGAGTAATAGAGATTGATATGATGAGAATAGACCCGGGGGCCATAGGTTTCACTAGTGGCTTCTCTCAAGAGCATAGATATTCTACAATGGGTGAACAAATTACTGTTGAGCAATTGACAGAATTGAGCATAGTTATGAGTATATCTAGGTATGATCATGTATATAGGCATCACGTCCAAGACAAATAGACCGAAACGATTCTGCATCTTCTACTATTACTCCACTCATTGACCGCTATCCAACATGCATCTAGAGTATTAAGTTAAAACAAAGTAACACCTTAAGCAAGATGACATGATGTAGAGGGATAAATTCATGCAATATGATAAAACCCCCATCTTGTTATCCTCGATGGCAACAATACAATACGTGCCTTGCTGCCCCTTCTGTCACTGGGAAAGGACACCACAAGATTGAACCCAAAGCTAAGCACTTCTCCCATCGCAAGAACTACCTATCTAGTTGGCCAAACCAAACGGATAATTCGAAGAGACTTGCAAAGATAACTCAATCATACATAAAAGAATTCAGAGAAGATTGAAATATTATAAATAGATAAGCTGGATCATAAACCCACAATTCATCGGTCTCAACAAACACACTGCAAAAAGAAGATTACATCGAATAGATCTCCATGAGAGAGGGGGAGAACATTGTATTGAGATCCAAAAAGAGAGAAGAAGCCATCTAGCTACTAGCTATGGACCAGAAGGTCTGAAGTAAACTACTCACACTTCATCGGAGGGGCTATGGTGTTGATGTAGAAGCCCTCCGTGGTGGATGCCCCCTCCGGCGGAGCTCCGAAACAGGCCCCAAGATGGGATCTCGTGGATACAGGAAGTTGCGGCGGTGGAATTAGGTTTTTGGCTCCTGTTCTGATCGTTTGGGGGTACATAGGTATATATAGGAGGAAGGAGTACGTTGGTGGAGCAACAGGGGATCCACGAGGCAGGGGGGCGCGCCCTAGGGGGGGGGGCGCCCCCACCCTCGTGACCGCCTCTATTGTTCCTTGGAGCAGGGTCCAAGTCTCCTCGATCACGTTCGGTGAGAAAATCACGTTCCCGAAGGTTTCATTCTGTTTGGACTCCGTTTGATATTCCGTTTCTTCGAAACACTGAAATAGGCAAAAAACAACAATTCTGGGCTGGGCCTCTGGTTAATAGGTTAGTCCCAAAAATAATATAAAAGTGAAAAATAAAGCCCAATATAGTCCAAAACAGTAGATAAAGTAGCATGGAGCAATCAAACATTATAGATACGTTGGAGATGTATCATACCCCACACTTCGGCTTATGGCTTAAGACCTTCAATGTGAAGCCGAAGATGAACAACGGACGACACGTGGAGTGCGGAGGTGCTATAATAAGCAAAGGTGTTGATGCTTTATGGCCAAAGGGTTCCTTCCCGGAAGTTTCCGACCTATGGCAACGGGAGTGGTTTTATATCACATCACCCTGAGGTAGAAAGTGGGCGGCCACCCCGGCCTTCCGATCCGCTCCTCAACCACAGCTTGCATCATGGGTCAACAAGGGGCTTGACTGGGGATCGGTTGATGGCATGCGGACATTGCAAAGCTGCATTCAGGATCTCCTTAAGAAGGATATTAGTCTTGTCAAAGTAATCCAAGTAATGTTAGTTTGTCGAGTCCTGCCATGCCAACGTCGACCTCTCCGTATGTGGGAGTTCAACCCGGATGGACCACGAATTGTTCAACACTTCTTCAGCATGACACTCGAAGGGATGTATCAGTTATTCTTCGGATCACAAATAAAGTGTCCGGAGACAACAGAGGATGCAGGCCTCAACTACAACCGTCCAGATACCCAGGTAAGTAATTCCGCGACCGAACATGCTGTTATTATATTTGTCACAACATTATTCTGAAAAACCACCCTCGGCCAGGACTAGATAAGAAAGGCGGAGAGGATCAGATGTTCGGCCCCTCTTCTCGAAGATTCGCCGGATCCTGTACTAACCAGGATGCTGGCCCGTGCACCTTATCAAGTGCAATCAGGGGAGGACAAGGAGAGGAATGTGGAAGCCAAAAGCGGACTTCATGCTGGAGGTACGTTACACATCCTAAGTGGGGAAATTAGTATCCCCGTGTCAGAGGATGAATGGGGAGGAGAATCTATCATCCCCTCTCCACACAGGAAGAAAAGGACTGCCCCTGAAGACTTGGAAGCCGAGGTCTCCAAACGAGGGAAGAAACCTTCACTAGGGGACCCTGCCCCGGAGGGCAACATTGCCGCACAGCGCCCACAGGGGGGCCAGCCGTTAACCGAGCCGTAAGTGAACAAAGGTTCTTAGTAAGCATACCCTGTCCTTTTCCTGAGAATTACGATCGAGACATATGTTTTGTAGTTTGGCTTATAGCCTCCCTCAACAATGTTCGTCCTCAGGGGATCTTCTTCCGGAGATGATGGAGAGCGAAACGCCTCCTCCTATTTCTCCACCTCACGAGGTGGACGACCCTGAGGTGTTGTCCCGGAGGATCTCTCCCGATCCGCAGAGACCAAAAGGTAACTCTTCGGCCGCCTGAAGTCTGGGGTTTTCAGCTCCTAAAGAGACCAACGGGAAAGGCCCCAGACTGTCTGATATACAACCAGACACATTGACGGGTCTTCTGTAGCAAGCGGCTATCTCAGAGGCACATCGTACCTTAATGGGTACGGTGGTTGAGATGATTTCATCCGCAAAAAGCGGGTTGAATGAAGCTTTTACGAGCCTGCTAAGAGGCTTTGAGGTATGCAACGTGATATTTTTTGATTGTACCGTAAACGCAAGGTGCACTTTATATAGATAGTATCCCCTGAGACTCTGGTTGCCATCCAGACGAGGCAAGCAGAGGATCATAGTCTTAGGTAATGATGGTGCCAATTTTGTACGCAGGCGGCTGCAGCTCCGGCGGCTGACCGGACTGCTGAATTTGCCGAACTGAAGCGGCAACTTGATGTGGCGGATGCAGACATTACACTTGTGAACAAGAGGCTTGACGAGGCACAGGGTATGTATATTTGGGTGGTCAGCAAATATTAATAAGCCTGATGCCGCCGTGGAGACCCTTCGGGCAGAGCTTGCCCGGGCCAAGGAGCAAGCCAGGAGAAGAAATGCGGCTGCCGTGAAGGCAGCTGATGAATTAAAAGCCGAACAGGCTGCTCATCGCCAAAGTGAGGATAGAATAGCCAACATGGCTCTTGAGCTACAAAATGCCGCTAGCCGACATCAGCTTCTCGAAAGGGAAAACCAAACGAAAACGTCTAACCTAAAGAAGGCCTTACAAGCAGCAAATGAAACTCGCTCTGAGATCAGAGCGGCTCGGGAGGAGCTCTGGCAAGCCGGTGAGATCGCGGCCAGGAAGCCCTTCTTATTGCGAACAAAATTCGGCGATCCGAAGTATGCCCCTCTTGATCAGTTATGGAGCTCGTCAGACGCATACTTGGATTTGTCAAAGAGTGCTGCTGGTGCGACACAGTATTTCCAAGATCAAGAAGATCATGAAGTGGAAAGATTGTTTTGGTCGCAGTTCAGTACTCCAAGGCGCCTGCTGCTGTTGAACGAGCAAATAGTCGAATGGGCCGAGCTCCATAGGCTATCCGGGCTTGCCATGCAGGCTGTTGTGGATCGTCTGTGGCCAAAGGAACCAAGTCCGGATAGTTACTTTGGTTTGGTGCAACGATTTATTCATGCTGTGCCGCATATCAACGCTGTCAAGTGGTTGGCGTGCATAGAGGGTGTGCGGATGCCCCCTGCCCGTGTTAAGACATACTGGGCGAAGATGGAGGCCACCAATATTGCAACCAGGGGTCCACCCGGGGGCCAGGCCTTGCCCGAGCACTATTTTGAAGAAGTCTTAGAAGGTGCCCGTTTAATAGAGGCTCAGTGCTCAAAGACTACCATGTTCGGATGACATGTATCTTGATTGTAAAAACAATGCTTTTGATAATAAAGGCTATATTTATACTTTTGCTCGTAAAGTATTGTAGTGCCTCCTGTGTGGCCGTTTATGTATATATGTATATAACCTGAAAGTTTACACTCGTCGGCTTCAGCCCCCTCGTGTATAATGCGGGGGTGTTCGGCACAGCACGTAATCACACTTGATCCAACGTCTTGGTCCTTTAAGGAGGTGATAGCGCGGTGAATGAGGCAATCAGACTATATAGCTTTAACACCCTCACTTAGCCATAGGAGTTTGATGGTGGGACCACTATATAGCCCCTGGTATGTCCGTGTTTATTCGAATATGGTGCCTTTACATACGTGATCAGGAAACCAGTCCTTCGTTAATGCAGAGGAATCGTGAAGATTCTGCTGAGTCATCGAGTGGTTGACCAATCTCTCACTTTATCATGACAGTCGATTTCGGCTTTCTCTACTGAGGTGCTCATCCGGATGAAGCAGGGCACAATCACAGTAGTTCTCCCTATGCCACCTTAGCCAATAGAGCGGAACGTAAGGTAGCAAAACACGAGAGCCGGCAAACCCAACTATTGACCAAAGAAATGATTCAGAGCTGATGCATATAAGGCCAAACTCGTGACGCCGAACACTCCCGAAGGTATTCGGACTTTACAACATATACTGGGCTGAGTACCGCCCTCGATAATGAGCCCTGAATTTCAAGGTACGTGCATCAACCCGGCGTGATGAAAAAGCGCCTGTGGTGAGAGCGTAGATCTCAAAAACACACTGGTTGCTATCTTTGTAACGTCTATTTTAGAACGGCGAATCATAAGCCCGCCGGTAACGCGGGTATCCGTCTTGGTCATTTTAAGTGCCAGGAGGGTGTGAGACAACAAGAGACAATAAAAAAGGTTTACATAGGGTCTTAATCTAAAAAGAAACCTTTGGAAGGGCCCCTGCTCCACGTCTGCACCTTTGTCTCCGTTGTGCCGTATCTTTGAAGGGTATGGCATGATAGTCATCTGTAAAAAACAGAAAAACCCAGGTGAAAGAATCTGGTGTGACCATGCGTAAAGTCGGTTGATCTTAATGAACCATGAGAATTCCATCTCTTGAGTGTAAATAGGGTCAAGACGAATTATGGACCCTTTACATGCAGACAGCCCCCCGCACCTCATATGGGGGCATAACCGTTAATCCAGCCCAGGTTTATCTGGGCTGCTACAACTAGGTGTGCGCCAAACACGTCTAGCCGTGTCCGTGGTCTCGAATACTGATGAGTTGCTCGGGTTGGAAAGGCCATTCAGTGGTTCGGCTGCTAGAGCCGCCACGTATTCTTCCGAATGAAGAGAACGCTCTATGTTTCCACCGATTGTAATGATGCCCTGTGGACCGGGCATCTTAAGTTTGAGATAAGCGTAGTGCGGTACTGCATTGAAACGAGCGAAGGCCATTCTTCCGAGTAGTGCGTGATAGCCTCTTCGGAACGGAGCGATGTCGAAGATCAGTTCTCCGCTTTGAAAGTTGTCGGGAGAACCGAATACAACCTCTAATGTTAGAGAGCCCGTGCAGTGGGCCTCTACGCCTGGTATTACTCCTTTAAAGGTAGTACTGCCTTGGCTGATTCTTGATGGGTTTATCCCCATCTTGCGGACAGTGTCCTGATATATCAGATTGAGACTACTGCCGCCGTCCATGAGGACTCGGGTGAGATGGTATCTGTCAATTATTGGGTCGAGCACCAAGGTAGCCGAACCTCCATGCCGGATACTAGTCGGATGGTCCCTATGATCGAAAGTGATCGGGCAGGCCAACCATGGGTTGAACTTGGGGATGATGGGCTCTATAGCATATACGTCTCGGAGTGTGTGTTTGCGCTTCCTCTTTGGTATGTGGGTGACGTAAATCATGTTCACTGTTTTGACCTCCGGTGGAATTTTTTTCTGTCCCCCAGTGTTCGGCTGGCGAGGTTCGTCCTCATTTTCACTTGGCGGCTCCCTCCCTTTGTGTTTGGCGTTTATCTTGCCGGCCTGCTTGAAAACCCAGCATTCTCTGTTGGTGTGAGTCGCAGGTTTCTCGGGGGTGCCATGAATCTGATAGGGCCTGTCTAGAATTTTGTTTAGGCTGGACAGACCATCTCTGCTGCCTTTGAACGACTTTTTTCGTTGACCGGGTCTAGGGCCCCTGAATCCGGCGTTTACCGCTGTATTGTCTGGGATGTCTTCATTGTTTGGACGCTTGTTTTTATTTCATTGCGGTTTTCCATTGCCACCCCTTATTTCGGATGTGCCTGGATCGCTGGTGCCGCTTTGGGCCAACCAACTGTCCTCGCCCATGCAAAAGCGGGTCATAAGAGTTGTTAGGGCTGCCATTGTCCTTGGCTTTTCCTGGCTGAGGTGTCTGGCAAGCCATTCATCCCGGACACTGTGTTTGAAAGCTGCTAGGGCTTCGGCATCCGGACAGTCGACGATTTGGTTCTTCTTGGTGAGAAATCTGTTCCAAAGCTTACGGGATGACTCTCTGGGTTGTTGAATTATGTGACTTAAATCGTCTGCATCTGGATGTCGTACATATGTCCCTTGAAAATTAGCCCTGAAAGTGTCCTCGAGTTCCTCCCAACTTCCAATGGAATGTTCGGGGAGGCTTTTCAACCAGTGCCGAGCTGGTCCTTTCAACTTGAGGGGCAGGTACTTGATGTCGTGGTGATCGTCTCCGCGAGCCATATGAATGTGAAGAATAAATTACTCAATCCAGACTGCAGGGTCTGTCGTTCCATCGTATGCCTCGATGTTTACGGGTTTAAACCCCTCTGGAAATTCATGATCCAGCACCTCATCGGTGAAGCACAGGGGGTGTGCGGCGCCCCTATACTTGGATGTGTCATGGCGTTGGTCCGACAGCTATAGTGTTCGGTGTTGATTACGAGCTGGTAGCCGATCAGTATAGTCAGTTTGGTGGCCGTGATCCTGCATAGGAACACGTTTCCTAGATCCATAGATTGTCCAGGTGCTCACGTAGATCGTGTGCTGACTTGTGTGTGGCGTCATTAACCGCTCTGTCTTGGCCACGAGGTGGTCGGTCCGGCAGATCAGCCATATTGTTTTTAGGCAGAATGGGCACTATAGCCTCGTCGTCGAATTCGGGCAGCAGCTTGCGCTTTGGGTAGCTCTTTGTCTGGCGATCACTGCCGTATCTTTACTTGGTGTCGACACTTCGTTCCATCTGTGGTTGAGCGTAGCCTGCGCGGCTTTAAGCCGTTGCTTCTGCTTCTTCAAGCTCCTCGCGGTGGCCATAAGTCTCTTGTGGAGGTGCTCTTGTTCCAAGTGTTTTTCCGGGATGATGCGTGCATCGTCGTCCGGACTGTTCTCCTCTCCGGAGACAGGTTTGTAGGTTTTGTCATCGGCATCGCTGTGATCGGACAGCGGCCCCGGACTGTGTTCGTCGTCCCCTTGCTCGTCCTGCTCTATCGCTGGGTCTGCGGGGTCGTCGTTGTCTTTGGCATTGTCCGGGGTGTTATTCTTTCTTGTATTGGTATCACTGTTTTTGATATGGCGGGGTTTAGAGCGGCGCCGCTGACATTGGCGCTTTGGCTGCTTCTCAGGAGTCGTTGCGTCCTTCTGCTCCTCGCCATTGTTTTCTTTGGGTGTGTCCACCATATATATGCTATACGATGAGGTAGCTATCCAACATCCTGTGGGCGGTGGTTCGTGTTCTTCTCCGGCATCGTCATCCATACCGTCGATGTCTTCGGAGTCGAAATCAACCCCGTCAGTTAAGTCGTCGATAGTGGCTATTAAGTGGGTGGTGGGTGGGTGACGAATCCCTTCGTCGTCCGCTTCCCAATCGAGCCGGACATAATTCAGCCAAAAGTCTCCCGACAAGGAGAGAGATATTAACGAGTTTAGCACGTCGCCCAAGGGCGAGTGCTGAAAAATGTCCATGGAGTTGAACTCCACGATCGGCGCCCAGTTGGATTTGATGGGTGCGGATATACGTAGTTCAGAGCCTGTGGCCAGAAACGAGTCCGAGGGTCCGGTGACACAAACCTTATTGGAAGTGAAATCTATGTTCGGCGCTATTGCCGTTGAGTATGCGGCTTCCGTGGCAGGGTCCATGCTCCCGTCCTCAGATGGTGTGATCTGCACTGGATTTAAAGCCATGGCAGCTGCAGGTGTGATCTCCTGAACGCCTTCTGATGGCAGATCTAGGTCATGCTCGTCGCGACTGTTGGGTGCACCTGTCATGGGCTCGAATCTGTTGAAGATCAAGTCTCTGTGGATGTCGGTAGTGTAATTCAGGCTTCCAAACCTGACCTGATGGCCAGGGGCATAGCTATTGATCTGCTCCAGATGGCCAAGCGAGTTGGCCCGCAGTGAGAAGCCGATGAATACAAAGATTTGTCCGGGGAGGAAAACCTCACCCTGGACTGCATCGTTGTAGATGATTGAAGGAGCCATCAAGCCTTATGGTGACGACACAGTGGAACTCTCAATGAAAGCACCATTGTCGGTGTCAAAACCGGTGGATCTCGGGTAGGGGGTCCTGAACTATGTGTCTAAGGCTAATGGTAACAGGAGGCGGGGGACACGTTGTTTACCCAGGTTCGGGCCCTCTCTATGGAGGTAATACCCTACTTCCTGCTTGATTATTCTTGATGATATGAGTATTACAAGAGTTGATCTACCACGAGATCGTAGAGGCTAAACCCTAGAAGCTAGCCTATGATTCTGATTGTTCTTGTCCTACGGACTAAACCCTACGGTTTATATAGACACCGGAGGGGGCTAGGGTTACACAGAGTCGGTTACAGAGAAGGGAATCTACATATCCGAATTGCCAAGTTTTCCTTCCACGCAAAGGAGAGTCCCACCCAGACACGGCACAAAGTCTTCAATCTTGTATCTTCATAGTCCAACAATCGGGCATAAGCATATAGTCGGGCTGTCCGAGGACCCCCTAATCTAGGACTCCCTCATCGGGCCCTGATGAAGTCACGCTGCAAGGGGTCGGTGAACTTCGCGAAGGGGTCTGGGATCCCTGTGGCTTGACGTTCCGCGTCCTCCTTATCCCATATGGGCCTTTTGCCAAGGTAGCCATGGCTTGCGAGGCGTTGATTCTCCATGTTCCTTTGCTGAAGCCCCTTGAATTTCTCAGCCTTAGCCTTGGCTGCGTCGGTAGCAAAAGTGTCCTTGAACTTTTGGAACTCCTCTTCCATAAGTGTCGAATTTTCCTCCATAATCTTTGACAGGGGTTCATTAGCATCACTAGCTCGTTTCACCCTCCCTTTCTAGGAGGTCAAATTATTGTTGAACATGCCCATGGCGTGATTGTTAATCTTTTTCATGGCAGTATCATCCCACGACTCTTCTATGCGGTCATCCCGGCCGGGGAACTGGAATCTCTTATGCAGCTTCGTTAGGAGCAAGTGCTTCAAATTTTCTTTACCTCTTAAGTCATTGTCGTTGATGCTCGCGGTTTCTCGCAGGATGCATCCGAGTTTGTTCTCGTAGAACTTGCGAGGTTCATCTGACTCTAATGGCTCAAACTTGCCAGGGTGCATCTTTGTGATCATCAGTCGTCCGATGCTGAGTTTGTTAGGTTTTTGTGTCCTCTGCTTCTTCTGCTTCTTCTTTTTGTTAGCGGCTTCGGCACTGGTACCTTCCCCGCCAGTCTCGGCTCCGCCATTGGTGTTGGTGCCATCAGTGTCGATGTCAGCGTCACTACCATCATCGAGGGCGCCCTGCAAACCTTGACCGTGCTTACTAGACAAAAAGTTGAGGTAGTCATGTTCACGGTCATATTGTATCTCGTCTGCACCATGGTCAGAAGGCCCGGTTTCTTCGTTGTTCGACATGTTTCTTACGATTAAGTCTCCTCATTTAATTCTTAAACTATAATAAAATGATTAATGGCATAAAAAAGGTCTATCGTTTGCCGGAATGTCGTTCCATTCCCGTCGCAGCAAATCCCGACACTCGATATGCCTAATTTAATTCTAGCACAAGTCATGCAGAAATTCACGGGAAATTTCGGCATGACCTTTGCTAAAAAGTGGACATATCGAGCGCCTGAAATTCACCGGAACGGAAATGAATCAACATTCCGGCGAAACATAGGCCACTCGGATCATTTTCCCTAGAAAAGATATACTAGAAAGGATACTTCTTTATCACAACATACACATCAAACCACTTGCACTGAATTTATAAAACAGAATAACATCAACCTATATATTGCACTGAATTTATACAACATAAAAGAGAGAATTTCTGTAATAATTTGAAACCTACCTCAATTTCTATGATAATTCGAAACCAATTAAATTTCTATCATAATTTGAAATGTACCTAATTTTTCGTCGTAATTTGAAAACCTAGCGAAATTTCTGTCCTAATTTGAAACCTAGGGTTCATACTAACTAGGGTTAATCCTAACTAGGGTTCATACTACCTAATCTGTCCTAGGGTTCATACTTTAACCCAGGGTTCATACTACCTAATTTGAAACCTAGCTAGGGTTCATACTAACTAGTGTTAATCAATTATGTTTTTTCTTTAAATAGCAACAATTTCTTTAACTAAAAAAATTAAATAGCAATAATTGCTTTAACTAAAAATAGCAACAATTTGAAACCTAGGGTTCCTACTAACTAGCACAAAAAAAATAGCCACTGCACTAATCTAGGGTTCATATGACATTTATATTGCACAAATTAACCTAGCTAGGGTTCATATGATAGAGAGATAGATAGATAGATAGATAGATAGATAGATAGATAGATAGATAGATAGATAGATAGATAGATAGATAGATAGATAGATAGAGAGAGAGAGAGAGAGAGAGAGAGAGAGCAGAGAGCAGAGAAGAGGGGAGGGGAGAGGTCCGGGATGGGTGGGGGCTTATAGAGAGGGGGTCAGTGGAGACGGTGGCACCGAGGATGGTCGGAGGTGAGGCGGGTTCGGGGGAGATCGCGACATTGAGGAGGCTGCTGATGCCGATGAGGTCAAGGAGGAGGAGGAGGCAGGCGTGCGGCACCGTCCCGGAGGCTGCAGGCACCAACGAGGTCGAGGAGGAGGAGGCAGGCAGGCAACAACATTGAAGACAAGGCAGGCGCGATGAGGACGGGCTCCAGCAACGGCGCGAGGAGGCAAGGGCGACGAGGGCTCCAGCGATGGCGCGAGGAAAAAGGGGAGGAATGGGGGGGGGGGAATTGGGGCAGAGAGGCCCGCACAGTGCGGTTAAGTCAAAATAGCAGTAACGCGTTTCTGGACATGCGCTATAGCTAACTTAGCAATAGCGCATGTCAAGACAAAATGCACTACAGCTAACTTAGCAGTGCCGCATAACAAACAATGTTCCTTTCATCACCTGCGAAATATTGATATTCGGTGTTGAACGCACTCCACTGGCTTGCATCTGCGAGGTGTCTCAGCTTCGGATCATCACCATCATCGCGATTTTTCCTATCACGCATGAGCTTTGCTTCCTTCGGATCTACAAAATAACATTGCAGATGGGGAGTGATCGGTAAGTACCATACAACTTTCTGGGGAGATTTCTTTCTAGCCTTCTTGTATCAAGAAGCATTGCACACTGGACAACTCGTTTTTTCCGTGTGCTCCTTTCGATAAATGATGCAATCATTGATGCATGCATGGTATATAATGTGCAAAAGATCAAGAGAGCACACGGTCTTCTTGGCCTTATCCACACTAGTAGGACATAGACTCCCCGCGGGAAGAACCTTCTTTAGGTACTTGAGAAGCTCATCCAGGCTTATGTCGGTCCATTTTTTTAGCCTTCGTCTTTAGAGGTTCGAGCGTGAAACTCAAGCGGGTCACCTCGGGATCGCAACCATCATACAATGGAGAGTTCGAGTCGACCTCCAATTGCACCAGCTTGGCCTCCTCTCTAGAAGCAGCTCTGTCGGTACTCGTCTCCTTGCAAAGCAGGTCTCGAAGAGGGTCCCACACGATTGAACTTAGTAATGATGAAGGTTGCAGTGTGTCCACGTCTTCTCCGCCGCCATGTCCGGCCTCTTCTCCGCCGCCATGTCCTGCCTCTTCTTTGCCATCATGTCCAGCCTCTTCCCCGCTGCCATTTTCGACCCCTTCTCCGTCGCCGTTATCGATCATCTCTTCGTCTGGCCCCGTGTCGTCATTGGCTGCCCCGTCGGCGTCCTCATCATCATCATATTCAATTATCCACCGAGTATAGCCATCCGTGAAACTAGTCATGAGCAGGTGCGCCATCAAACGACCATCCTTATAGGGATCGAGCCAAACTCCTCCTTTGCATCTTCGACACGGACATAAAATCTCTATCCAGTTATTTTCATTCATGTCCTGCACCGCCGATCGCAACCTGTTGGGGAATGTTGCAGAAAATAAAAATTTTCTATGCTTCACCAAGATCAATCTATGGAGTCATCTAGCAACGAGAGAGAGGAGTGCATCTACATACCCTTGTAGATCACGCGCGGAAGCGTTCAAGAGAACGTGGTTGAGGGAGTCGTATCGTCGTGATCCAAATCACCGGAGATCCTAGCACCGAACGAACGGCACCTCCGCGTTCAACACACGTACGGTTGGGGAATACGTCTCCTCCTTGGTCCAGCAAGGGGGAGGGAGAGGTTGATGGAGATCCAGCAGCACAACGGTGTGGTGGTGGAAGTAGCGGTGATCTCGGCAAGGCTTCGCCAAGCTCAGCGAGAGGGAGAGGGAGGCGCCAGGAGCAGGGCTGCGCAGCCCTCCCTCCCTCCTCTTTATATAGGGGCCCTGGGGGGGGTGCGCCGGCCCCCTAGAGATCCCATCTCAAGCGGGGGGGGGGGCAAGGGGGGGGGGGGACTTGCCCCCCAAGTCAAGTGGGGCGCCCCCCACCCCTAGGGTTTCCAACCCTAGGCACAGGGGAGGCCCAAGGGGGGCGCACCAGCCCACCAGGGGCTGGTTCCCTTCCCCACTTCAGCCATGGGGCCCTCCGGGATAGGTGGCCCCACCCGATGGACCCCCGGACCCTTCCGATGGTCCCGGTACAATACCGGTGACCCCTGAAACTTTTCCGATGGCCGAAACTGGACTTCCTATATATAATTCTTCACCTCCGGACCATTCCGGAACTCCTCGTGACGTCCGAGATCTCATGCGGGACTCCGAACAACTTTTGGGTTACCACATACTAGTATCTCTACAACCCTAGCGTCACCGAACCTTAAGTGTGTAGACCCTACGGGTTCGGGAGACACGCAGACATGACCGAGACGACTCTCCGGTCAACAACCAACAGCGGAATCTGGTGTAACGCCCCGGATTTGATGCGCCAGGTGTCTGCCAGTTAATTGCCGTTGTTGCCATGTCATTTGCTTGCGTGTTGCATTTTGCCATGTCATCATTCGCTTTGTGTCATCATGTGCATTGCATTGCATCGCATACGTGTTCGTCTCATGCATCCGAGCCTTTTCCCCGTTGTCCGTTTTGAGATCCGGCACTCCTATGTCTTCCGGCGTCCCTGTTTTGTCTCTCGTTGTCAGCGGGTGTTAAACGTTCTCGGAATGGACCGTATCTTGCCAAGCGGCCTTGGTATACCACCGGTAGACCGTCTGTCAAGTTTCGTGCCATTTGGAGGTCGTTTGATACTCCAACGGTTAACCGCGTAGCCCGAAACCCCCCTTTCTCTTTGCAGCCCACTATCCACTCACCTAGACCCTCTACACTCAAGAGCCATCTGATGGCGATCGAACTGTCGGGGTTTGGATACGACATATGCCAAAGGATGGCTTATCATGGTGGGAGCGAGTAGAACGTCGCCGGTGCCTGGAAGCGGGATGAGGCGAAGACATGCACGCCGGCGGAACTTACCCAGCTTCAGGGCTCTCCTAGGAGATAACACCCCTACTGCTGCTCTGCGGGGTCTCCGCATGATCACTAAGGCAAAGTGACTACTATGGTGCTCCTGGAGCTGTTTCGGGAGGCAGGAGAGGGCAAGGCTAGCTCTCTCCTCCCTGTGCTATCTGGTCTATCTCTATCTAGGTCTGAACCCTTTGCATGGGTGCCCCGGGGGGTTTATATAGGCCTACCCCCCGGGGGTACAATAGTAATCCAGCTGGGCGCGGGTCCCAGCCGTCTGTCTCTCAGGCCGCCGGTCTTCCTGCCGGCTTCTGGGGCCCGCCGACTGGCGGGTCCCGCAGACAGGCTTGATACTGTAGCGGCATTCCTGATGACACAGGCTCGGTCATTGGGTCGTGACAACAGTGCCACCATCTATCGGGCGATCACTATCGCCATTCCCCATCCTATCTGGTTAATGGCTCGTGGGGCCCTGGGGAGGAGTTGGTCGACTCTAAGGAGGCCGACTCCCACATGTCCGTCTTCGGGGCGCCCAGGCTGCCTTCGGCCCACCCACTGACAGGCGGCCCCACCGTCTTCGGGCCGTACAGGCCGGCGTTGTGGGCACAGTGCGTGGCGCACTGTGGCTGAGGTCAGGGCAGGCATGGCAACAGTGCCGTGCCTCGCCGGAGATCTTCCAGCGAAACGGCTCACTGTAGCCATGCCGGCCCTTCGTGAGCAGGGGGGGAACGGCCACGCCATGACCGTACCCCAGATCGTACTTCGGGATGAGGGAGGAGTCATGGGCCGACTCTCCATAGTCGGCCTTTCTGGAGGTCGCCAGCTCGGAGTCGGCTTATCTCGGAGTCGCCGGCTGGGACTCGGCTTGTCTTGGAGTCGCTCCTGGGACTCGGCTTGAGGGGCGCGGCCTGCCCCGATGTCTTGAAAGGTCCTGGGACTCGGGTTAGCCTACCCGTGGCCCAATACTCCGACAGTAGTCCCCGAAGCTGATGAAGCCCTGCGGACGCTGCATTGTGGGGCTTCAACAGTTTCAACCTTCCAGGAGCGGACTCTAGAACTCGGCTGCCGTCTTCCCTTGGGCCGACTATCGAGAGTCGGATGTTCAGCGAAGAGCCGCAGCTCGAAAGTCGCGGCGGGAAACCAGGCGGTGTGCCTGATACGCTTCCCCGCAACCATCAGGGCGGTCCTATCACGCAGCGCCATGTGGAGAGGGCAGTCTGCCTGCCCACGCGCGCGACGGTACATGCCGTCAGGTGGGGCCCGCCACTATCGTGCCTCGGCATACGAACGGATCCGTTGCGGCCATGGACGGTTGGTTTTCCCATGTCGTTACTGCACGCAGTAACTTCATGGGGTAAATCGTGGGGCGGCGTGGGGCATCGTGTGCGGTTAATCCCACGCCCGCCCCCTCGGCTCGTCAGCCCACAGGGCTATAAGTAGGCGGGGGGGGGGGAGCGGAGCGGCACAACATGCGCGCCCTTCTTCCTCGCTCCCCCGCCTCATCTTTCTTTCTCTCCCTCCTGCCTCCGTCGTTGAGCAAGAGCACTCCATACCACGGCGATGAGCTCTTCCTCCGCCGCGGCCCCCACTGTGCGCTCCGGCGTGTGGGACGGCTCGGAGGTAGAAGAGGAACACATCGAGTTCCTCCGCCGGACACGCTGTCTTCCCAGCGCGGACCTCGTGCACGCCCGTGCCGCGCCGGAGGGGGAGATCAGGCCGGCGCCGGAGAAGGGCGAGCGGGTCATCTTCCGCTTGCACCTCATGCGCGGCCTGGGGCTGCCGACGAGCGGCTTCTTCCGCTCGTTCTTGGAGTTCCACAGCCTTCAACCGCACCACCTCACTCCAAATACAGTGGTGTTGCTCTCCGCCTTCGCCACTCTGTGCGAAGGTTTCCTCGGCGTTCTCCCCACCATCGAGCTGTGGGGAGAATTCTTCTCTTCTAAGCTCGGCATGCACATCGCCGGCGTGCCGGCTCAGTGCGGCGCCTTCATCGCGATGCGGCGCTCGACGGCCGACAACCCCTTTCCTCCCATCACGCTGATCAAGTCGGTGAAGATGTGGCAGCGCTCATACTTCTACGTGAAGAACCTCGCCTCCGACGGCGACTGGGTCAACCTGCCGCCTTACAACGCCGCCCCCTAACTGGGAGGCTCCCCAGCTGGTCTCACCGAGTCAAGACGCTGACTCCCGCCGGAGCCGCCGCCGTAGCGCGACTCCGAGTCTTGACGCAGTCGGAGGGTCTCGTCGGGGCCGACTTGCTGGCCGCCTTCGTGGCGCGCCGAGTTCTCCCGCTCCAAGGCCGGCCTCACCTGATCTGTCAGATGAGCGGCCTCCGAGACCCGAGTCGGATGAGCACCAAGGAGATGCCCCGCGCGGAGGTGGCAAACATGGTGAATTATATCGCGAACTGCGAGTTCGGGGAGGACTGGCAGTTCGGCAAGGAGCCGTACTCGCGCGACAACCCCCCACCAGTGGTAAGTCGCGTCCCTCTATTGTTTTGTCTTCTTTGCGGCCGACTCCGGCTTCTGACTCTTGTCGGTTTCTTCTGAGCTAGAATCCCCTTATGCAGCCTGCAGCCGGCGCCACGAGACAGCCCCGCGAGTATGTTCCCGATCGTGCGGACAGCGACGTCGACGACCCAGACTTGGGGGTGGCGGCGATGGAAGCCGACGCCGAAGGCGGGGGAGAAGGAGCAGAAGGCGACTTCAGGCCCTCGGCCACCTTCGCCGACTGGCCTGACGACGACGCCGAAGGGGAAGTCGCTCCGCGCCACCAGCCGAGGGTCGGCTCGTCGGGCGCCGGCTCCTCCGCCGGCCTGGCCGGCCAAGGCGGCGCGAAGAGGCGTCACGCCGGGCCGAGTGTGCCCGGCGGCAAATTGAAGAAGTTCAAGGGGGCGTCCGCCGCGACCAAACGGGAGGAGGCGGCCGCGAAGGCCAACCGCTTCCGAAGGGAAGTGAGAAGGCCGCCGCTAGTCTCTGCGTAAGTCTTTACGCTTTTTTTATTTTCCTTCGTTGAATCTTGTCCGAGTATTCTTTTATACTCCCTCCATTCTTCTTCAGGGCCCCTATTTCCCTTGAGAGAGTCGCCGTCCCCTCCGTCATGGGGTCGGCAGAGACGTCCGCCAATACTCGGCGGGCCGACCCCGCCGCCGACCTCCGGGAGGCGACGGAGCGAAATGCGCGGGAGAAGCGCGAGGAGGAGGAGGCCGAACGTCTGGAGAAGGCGGAGGCCGACAGGGCGGCCGCCTCCGCCCAGAAGAAGCTGGAGGATGCCGAAGCCGCCCTTGCGGCGAGACGGCGTGCCGAGGAGGCCGGGCATCGCTGATCGGCGATGCTCGTCCCCCACTGTCGTCTGCATCGCCGCCTCCGGAGTTCACGGGGCAGACCGGGGAGGCCAGCACCGAGAACCCCGTCGTGGAGAAGGAGAGCGGCGAGGCTTCCATGTCGGACACTCTCGTGCCGCCACCGCCGCCTCCACCGCCGTCTGGGAGACCGCACGGCAAACAGCCGGTGGGTCCGTCGGAGCCGCCGGTCACGGACGAGGCCGAGGCACGACTGCTTCTCCAAGTCGCCTCGCCGGTGCGCCGCCGTCTTGAGAGGCCGACCTCGGCGCCGCGACCTCGGGAGACCGGCGCCGCCAGCTCGGCAACCTTAGACGCCGAGGCCACAAGCGCCGCGCCCACCGGGTGGTTGCGCGGAGGCGGCACCGGGCCGCTGAATCAAGCGCTTCTGGACGTTCAGGCGAAGCTGCGCGCTGAAGGCGACGCCCTTCAAACTTGCACCAGGGCGCATCTGGCAGCGCGGACGGCCGTCCGAGTACGTTTCCTTCTTCTTTTTGATTCTTGTTTTTCTCTGTGGGGGCGCGCCAGCGCACCCACTGGGTGTAGTCCCCGAGTTCCGGGCCGGCTGCTGAGCAGGCGGTTCGGAACTCCCTCTGGCGAGTTCCAAATACTAACTTTGTCTTCAATGACTTATTGCAGGAGTATCACAACCTCCGCGCCACTGCCTTCAACCGCAATGTTGAGGAGTTGAGCAAGCGGGCTGCCGACTTGTTGGAAAGCCGGAGTAAGTTCTTCTTCTTCGCGGGGGCGCGCTGGCGCACCCGCGGGCTGTAGTCCCCGAGATTCGGGCCGACTGCTGAGCAGTCGGGCCGGATCTTCCCGGCGATCTTCTTTGCTGACGACTTATTTGTCTCTTCTTTCGTTCTTCAGGAGCCAACGCCGTTCTTCAGGAGCAGCTGGGCGAGGCCAATACCGCCCGGCGTGCCAAGGAGGAGGAGTGTGGCAAGCTTGCCGCGGAGCGCGACCTGCTGGCAGCGCAGCTGGCCGAGCAGAAGGAGCTGCTCAAGAAGGCGCAGGACGAGGCCGAGAAGAAGGAGGCCGCTCTCCTGGCCGAGTTCGAGAGCGAGCGCTCCTCCTGGACTGACAGGGAGGCGATGCTGACCTCCGGCTTCCACGAGATCGAGGATATCGTTGATGGTAAGTTTCTTTCGTTTCTTCGGGCTTCCGACTATGTGTCAGGCCGACTTCTGATTTTTCGACTTGCTTCTTTTTTGTCTTGGCAGACTTCTTCCCTGGTCACTCGCAGGCAGTCCCTCTGGCCATCGAGGCTGCTCGTGAGGCGCGAAGGGAAAGCGGTGAGGAGATCGCCGCTAATGCCCCCCGAACCATCGATGAGCAGCTTCTAAGCATTGAAGCCCGTCTTCGTCCGGCCCACCGGCAGATGCGCCGACTTTAGCATGTCGGCGCCCAGGCGGTTGCCGCTTTGTGGCCGGACATGCCGGCTCTGCGCACCGCCAGTCGGACCGCCGACTGGCTGGAAGTCGCCGCCGGCCGTCTTGAAGCTTGGAAGGGCTCCTCGGCCCGGGCCGGAGCGCGCCGGGCCTTGGAGTTCGTCAAGGCATGGTATCCAGGGCTAGACCTGGACCGTCTGGCCGCGTTCCGGTCAGAAGCCCAGGCCGAGCTGGAGGCCGTGGAGGGCGCCCTTATCGAGCGTGCGGCGGCCATCGCCGAGTACACGGACACCAGTGTCTTCGTGCCCGAGCGGGCTGAAGGCGGCGAGGAAGTGCCGCCAGAGTGGTTCGGGATGAACCCGGAGTATGGCGAGGACTCGGCGGAGGTGATCGACTCCAGCACCGAGGAGGAGGACGAGGCGGAGGCGAAGGCGAGGCGGAGGTGCCAGAAGACGGAGCAGGCGGCCAGCCTCAGCTCGACCGCGCCTCCAGCAACGAGCCGCGTCGAGAGAAGGCGACTGCCGCCGGAGGCGATCAAACCGAGACCGCCCAGCCGACTGCCCCGGCGCCTGACACCGCCGTCTCCTCCGATCCTCCGATCCCAGATGCCGCCTCCTAGGCTGCTTTTTCCGCCTCTGCTTGTCTGTCTTAGTAATCTTTTGAAAACTTTGTTAGATTCGAACAATTCCACCCGCGGGGTGTATCTTGAACTTCTATTCGAAGATTCGGCCAAGGGCCTATGTAAATATTTATCCGATTTCCGTCTTTCCTTGCTTACTGCTCTTTAGGCTTTTCCCTTTGCCGCCTTCCTTTAGTCGCTGCCTTGCCAGTCGGACAGCCGCTCTGCGGACTGTCGCTGGGTCAAGTGCTTGGCTACTTCGGGAAGGCAAGTACTTGGCCGTTTAGAGTTTCTTTAGCAAGTCGGATAGAAAGCGACAGGCCGACTACCCAAGAGTCGGCCGTCCTTGATAGAGGTTAATAAAGACGGCGAGCCGACTACTCATGAGTCGGCTTTCTGCTTCAGAAATGCTGGAGGCCGTCTTACGCTATGTTCGTGCTTTAGGTCCTTAGCCATTTTTCGTGTGGGCGCCCGTTCTTCCTCACTCCTGCCTGCCTCACAGTCGCTCTGCGAGCTGCGGCTTTGCCAGGAGGCGGATTGGGCACCGCGCACTACTTGTCTGACTGCGGGAAGCTCCTCATAGCGCAAGGCGGCGAGTCCCCGGGCCGACTAGTCTGGCCCGGTGCCAAGCGGCTTGTAATGAAAGTAATGTACTCGAAGGCATAATTCTTATCATACAGATAACAAAAAGGGCAGTCCCCGAGCTCGTCTCGGGGGGCCCAAAGTCTTAGTACTTTAATACAAAGGGGTAGTGCGATACATACTGCATCAACTGTAAAATCTTCGAAGAAGATTTGCATTCCACGGGCGCTCTGTCTCTTTGCCGGAGTCGTCCCTCTTGCGCGCTCGGGGCTTCTGAGCGTCGATCAGATAGTAGGCGTCGTTCCCTAGCACCTTGCTGATGATAAAGGGGCCTTCCCAAGGTGCCGACAGCTTGTGCTGGCCGGCTGTTCGCTGGATCAGCCGGAGCACAAGGTCGCCTTCTTGGAAAGATCTTGGCCTGACCTTCCTGTTGTAGTATCGACGCAGACTCTGCTGGTAGATGCTGGACCGGCTGAGTGCCAACAGCCGGCCCTCTTCCAGCAGATCGACGCCGTCTTGACGTGCTTCTTCTGCTTCTTCCTCGGTGTACATGGTGACTCGCGGGGAGTCGAACTCTATGTCCGTTGGGATGACGGCTTCGGCACCATAGACGAGGAAGAAGGGTGTGAAGCCGGTTGACTTGTTTGGAGTCGTGCGCAGACTCCAGAGGACGGCTGGCAGCTCCTCAAGCCAACAGCCGGCAGATCGCTCCAGCGGTACGACGAGTCGAGGCTTGATGCCGGATAAGATGAGGCCGTTCGCTCGCTCCACCTGGCCGTTTGACTGCGGATGGGCAACGGACGCTAAGTCCAGTCGGATGCCCTGTGTCGCGCAGAAACGGGCCAAGGCGCCTTTGGCAAAATTCGTGCCATTGTCGGTGATGATGCTGTGTGGGATGCCGTACCGAGTTGTGATGTCAGCGATGAAGGTCACTGCAGTCGGACCATTCAACTTCTTGATGGGTTTCACCTCCACCCACTTGGTGAACTTGTCCACTGCGACAAGTAGGTGAGTCAAGCCACCTCGTGCCGTCTTGAATGGTCCCACCATGTCCAGGCCCCAGACTGCAAAGGGCCAGGCGATGGGGATAGTCTTGAGTGCGGAAGCTGGCTGAAGTGGCTTGGAACGGAAAATCTGGCACCCCTTGCACTTTTGGACTAACTCTTTGGCCTCTTCCAGGGCGGTTGGCCAGAAGAAACCGTGCCGGAAGGCTTTGGCGACGAGTGCCCTGGAGGCCGCGTGGTGACCGCACTCGCCTTCATGGATGTCTCTGAGGATTGCTTGGCCTTGTTCTGCCTCGACGCAGCGTTGGAAGACGCCGGTAACGCTGCGCCTGACCAGCTCTCTGTTGACTATGGTGTAGGCTGCTGCTCGGCGTTGCACTTGTCGAGCCAAGATTTCATCGGTTGGCAGCTCTCTGTTTACTAAGAACCTGAGGATGGGCTGGGCCCATGAAGGTGCTGCTATTTCTTCAACTGCCACTAGTGCGACTTGGACAAGGGCGGCCGGGCTGGGAGGCGGCGGGTTGGAGTCCGCAGCCGCTTGCTGATTTGACAAAGTCCCGGGGCCGACTGGAGCAGTCCCCGGGCCGAGCTCTGGAGTCTTCGATCTTGCCACTGCAGTCCCCGGGCCGGGTTCTGAAGTCCCCGGGCCGGCTTCGACTGTGTGTTTCTTGGAGTCGGATCCGTCTTCCTCAGGCGGAGCCGGCACAAAGATTGAATCTGATTCTGGTGACGGCTTGATAGAAGGCTTGAGGAGGCGCCGGAGGGCGACACCAGATGGTATTGCCTGGCGGGTGGAGCCGATTCGTGCCAAGGCGTCTGCTTGGTCGTTGTCGTTCCTTGGCACGTGGAGGAACTCGCACCCCTCGAAGTATCCGCTGAGTTGCTGGACGAGGAAACGATAGCTCGCCATATTTGCGTCCTTGGCGTCCCAATCGCCAGATGATTGCTGGACCACCAAGTCAGAGTCGCCATAACACAGGATCCGGCGAATGCCGAGTTCTTTGGCAAGCCGGAGCCCGTGGATGAGCGCCTCGTACTCGGCCACGTTGTTGGAGGCGGCGAAGTGGATCTGCAGCGCATATCTGAGCTTGTCGCCCTTGGGGGAAGTGAGGACGACGCCGGCTCCCAAGCCGGTGCGCATCTTGGAGCCGTCGAAGTGCATCCGCCAATGGGTGGAGTCGGGCGCTGGCGGCAGATACTGGGTCTCGGCCCAGTCGACGAGGAAGTCGGCCAGTGCTTGCGACTTGATGGCGGTGCGGGGCTCGTAGTAGATGGTGTAGGGGGCCAGGTCGATGGCCCATTTGGCCACTCGGCCAGAAGCATCTCGGCTTCCGATGATCTCGGCCAGTGGAGCTGTGCAGACCACAGTGATTGGATGCTCCTGGAAGTAAGGCTTCAATTTCTTGGCGGCAAAATGCACGCCGTAGCACATCTTCTGGTAATGGGGGTAGTTCTGCTTGGAGGCCGACAGTACCTCGCTCAAGTAATATACCGGTCTCTGGACAGGTAGCGCCTTGCCTTCCTCCTTGCGCTCGACTACAATGACTGTGCTGACTACTCGGCTGGTGGCGGCAATGTATAGGAGCATGGGCTCTTTGGGAGTCGGAGCCGCCAGCACAGGGGGAGTAGTCAACATCTTCTTTAGTTGGAGAAAAGCCTCGTCCGCCTTGGGAGTCCACTCAAAGAAGGTCGTCTTCTTCATGAGCTGATACAAGGGGAGAGCCTTCTCGCCCAGCCGACTGATGAATCGGCTGATGGATGCCAAACAGCCGGTGAACTTCTGCACATCTAACAGTCGTCTGGGTGCTTCCATCCTCTCGATGGCCTTGATCTTCACAGGATTGCACTCTATGCCGCGTTCGGAGACCAGGAAACCGAGGAGCTGGCCGGCTGGTACTCCAAAAACGCACTTCTCTGGGTTGAGCTTGATCTGGAATCGGCGCAGATTCTCAAATGTTTCCTTGAGGTCCTCCAGCAAGGTTCCACGCTTCTCCGTCTTCACCACTACATCATCCACATAGACGTGGGCATTTCTGCCGAGTTGCTTCAGGAGGCACTTCTGCATGCAACGCTGAAAGGTGGCGCCGGCGTTTCTTAAGCCGAACGTCATGGTCAGGTAGCAGAAGGCTCCAAACGGCGTGATGAAGGCGGTCTTCAGTCTGTCAGCCGGGTTCAGCTTGATCTGGTGATATCCTGAATATGCGTCTAGGAAACTCAACAGCTCGCATCCGGCTGTGGAGTCTATCACCTGATCGATTCTCGGCAGAGCAAATGGGTCCTTGGGGCAAGCTTTGTTGAGGCTCGTGTAATCAATGCACATCCGCCACTGCTTGTTCTTCTTCAGCACCAGTACTGGGTTTGCCAGCCACTCTGGAAAAAACACTTCCATGATGAAGCCGGCTGCCAGGAGCCGGGCTATTTCTTCTCCAACAACTCTTCTTTTTTCTTCTGACAGGCGGCGCAAGGGCTGCCTGACGGGCTTCATATCAGATCGGACGTGTAATTTGTGCTCGGCGAATTCCGTCGGGACACCAGGCATGTCCTTGGGGGACCATGCGAAGATGTCGCGATTCTCACGGAGGAAATCGACGAGCTCGCCTTCCTATTTGCTGTCAAGGCCTGTGCCCATGACAGCGTATCTCTCCGGGTGCTCCGGGTCCAACGGTATCTTCTTTGTTTCTTTGGCCGGCTTGAATGATCCTTCTGCTTCCGACTCCTTGGGGTCGGGCGATAACTCGGGCTGCTTGCCGGCCATCGCCACGACCCGATCAAGAAGCCGTTTCTCAGCCGCGATCACCAAGGACTCGGCCAGCCGACTACTTTCGGCCGCGCAAGCGGACGACTTCCTGTAGTCGCCGGACACGGTTAGGATTCCCTTGGAACTCGGCATCTTCATCTTGAGGTAGGCGTAGTGGGGGACCGCCATGAACTTGGCCAAGGCGGGTCGGCCAAGCAATGCATGATATGGGCTTTCAAGGTCCACCACCTCAAACCAAATTGGCTCTCGGCGGAAATGATCCTTGTCTCCGAAGAGGACATCTATCAGGATCTTGCCGATTGGTGAGCAGGAAAGGCCAGGGACGATTCCGTGGAACACAGTCCGGCTGCTCTGAAGCTGTCTTCGCTTGATTCCTAATTTCTCCATTGTATCCTTGTACAGGATGTTGATACTGCTGCCTCCGTCTATCAGTACTCGCGAGAAGCGAGCGGCCCGCCTATCAGTGGCGAGTGTGGCGCCTAAGACCAAGGCGTAGGAGCCTGGACTCGGCATCACCTCTGGGTGATCAGCTCTGCTCCAACTGATAGGCTTTTCGGACCAATGCATGAACTCTGGAGTACTTGTCGCAACCGCATTCACTTCTTGCTGCTGTTGGCGCCTGCTGCGTCGGTCATCCGCTACACTGGTGAACACCACATAGGCTCCGTGCTCATCCGGGAACTCGTCTTGTATCGCGCCGACTGGCCTGACGGCCGGCTGCTGGGGCGGCTGTGGAGGAGGCGGCCCAGCAGGAGGGGGAGGGAGCAGGCCGTCCCCCTTGGCGATTCTGGTCAGCCAGTGGCATTTCCTGGTGGTGTGGTTTGACGGCTTCGCGCCGCTGTGGAACTTGCAGGGACCGTCTAGAGTCTGCTCGTAGGAGAAAGCCGGCAGCCAGTTGGACTTGCCGCCCTTCTGTCGCTTCGCCGGAGGCGGTCCCTCCAACTGCTGGTCTTCTGCTGTTGCCACTTGCCGACTGTTGGAAGTCGGCTGCGGGGCTTTGCGCTTCTGGTCATTCTGCTGTTGCCGCCGACTGGTGTCTCCAGCCGGAGTTCTTGGAGCCTGAGGGGCGACTTTGCCAGTTGTGCTGACCCGAATCTCCGCCTTCATGGAGGAGTCGGCCGTGGCGTACTTGTCCGCTGTGATCAGCAGCTCATCGAGGGTCTCCGGCTCGTCGCAGAGGAGCTTGTGCTTGAGGAGGGTGCCTTCTCTGCACCCGGCAGTAAAGTACTCGATGGCCTGCACCTCGTGCACGCCCTCGCAGGAGTTCCGGAGTTCACCCCAGCGCGTGAGGTAGTCGCGAGTAGACTCGTCAGGGCCTTGCACGCACAAGGAGAGTTGGCGTGGCTTGGGAGGTCGCTTGTACGTGCTGGTGAAGTTGCGGACGAAAGCCTCGGTGAAGTCGACCCAGCTGTTGATGCTGCGAGGCTTCAGACTGTTCAACCACGTCCGGGCCGAGCCCTGGAGCATGAGCGGGACGTATCTTACGGCAACACGCTTGTTGCCGTTCGCTATGTTGACGGCGGTGGAGTAGTCGATCAGCCAATCTTCCGGCTTCACGGTGCCGGTATATTTGGGCGTGTCTCGGGGGAGCGTGAACCCTTTGGGGAAGGGCTCATCTCGGATGCGGGGTCCAAAGCAGGGGGGACCCAACTCGTCTTCTTCTTCCAGCGCCAGGGATCGGTGGAGTCGGTCGATCCGGTGGCGGGCGTCGTTCTCTCCGACTCCCTCTCGGCGGCCAAGGCGGTCGCCGAGAGTCGGATGTTCCACGGGCGGCGGGGAGACTCGCCTTTCTCTGCGAGGAGGGGGAGGCAGGTAGTCGTCCCGCCGTTCCACCGCTTTGGGGCGGCCGTCTTGGTCGCGCTCGATGGTGATGTGAGTCCGACTGTGGCTGACAGCCGGCTCCTTGTCCTTCTTCCCACGGGCCCCGCCAGTCGGCGTCCGAGACGTCGCACCTTGGTCTCGGCGAGGCGGTGGGTCGTCGTTTTGGCGCTGCGGCGCCTCGGTGCGGCAGCCGGCATCATTCTGCGCGGCAGCCGCGTCGAGGAGCTGCTGAACTCGCTCCGTCATTACGCGGCGCTCTTCGCCTTCGAAGTTGTCGAGCTCGTCTGCCGCCGCCTGGGCGGCACGGATATTCTCTGCGGGCGTGGCATACACAGGGCGATCAGCCCCGAAGAGGTTGGCGATTGCCGCGCCGCGCTGTCGGACCGCGCCTAGGCGGCTAGGCCCGGTCGGAGCCGGCGAGCCGCCTACGGCGCGATCCATCTCGCGTTGGTAAGCTTCTGACAAGCGCCTCATGCTTGCCAGCTTCTTCGCGCCCTCGACGAGCTGAAGGCGGAGCGCCTCCAGCGTCTCGGCGTCGGCGTCTTCCGGAATCGGCGCTGCAAGGCCTCGCAGGGCCGCGTCAAGCGGGTCGTGCGCTCCTTCGCCGGAGCGCTCGCCGTGGTCGAGGACGAGGACCTCAGTGACGGTGCTTCCGCCGCTCCCCGCGTAAGGGAGCGGCTCGTCGTAGACCACCACGTTGGTGGGGAACGCGTCGAGCGACGCGGTGTCGGAGTCGACCAGCATCGGGTCGGTGGATCCTATGGACTCCAGGTCCGCGGCAGGCTCGCCGGCGACGTGGAGTTGGTCGAGGAGGCCCGCGAGGAGGCTCTCGGGGACACTCGTGCCTGCATCGGACGCAGGCTCATCGGAGAGGCGAACCTCGCCGATAAGATCGGCGAGGCAGCTGGCCGCACAGGCGATCTCAGCGCCGTGCAGCGCGTCGGCACAGACGCCATCCGGCGTGCCGGGCTGGCTGTGCTCGCCGGGGAGGAACAGGGTTCCCGTCCAGAGCAGATCTCCGGACGACGGTGCACCTCGCCCCACGGTGGGCGCCAAATGTCGGGGGTTGGATACGACATATGCCAAAGGATGGCTTATCATGGTGGGAGCGAGTAGAACGTCGCCGGTGCCTGGAAGCGGGATGAGGCGAAGACATGCACGCCGGCGGAACTTACCCAGCTTCAGGGCTCTCCTAGGAGATAACACCCCTACTGCTGCTCTGCGGGGTCTCCGCATGATCACTAAGGCAAAGTGACTACAATGGTGCTCCTGGAGCTGTTTCGGGAGGCAGGAGAGGGCAAGGCTAGCTCTCTCCTCCCTGTGCTATCTGGTCTATCTCTATCTAGGTCCGAACCCTTTGCATGGGTGCCCCGGGGGTTTATATAGGCCTACCCCCCGGGGGTACAATAGTAATCCGGCTAGGCGTGGGTCCCAGCCGTCTGTCTCTCAGGCCGCCGTCTTCCCGCCGGCTTCTGGGGCCCGCCGACTGGCGGGTCCCGCGGACAGGCTTGATACTGTAGCGGCACTCCTGATGACGCAGGCTCGGTCATTGGGTCGTGACAACAGTGCCACCATCTATCGGGCGGTCACTGTCGCCATTCCCCATCCTATCTGGTTAATGGCTCGTGGGGCCCTGGGGAGGAGTCGGCCGACTCCAAGGAGGCTGACTCCCACAGGTCCGTCTTCGGGGCGCCCAGGCTGCCTTCGGCCCAACCACTGACAGGCGGCCCTGCCGTCTTCGGGCCGTACAGGCCGGCGTCATGGGCACAGTGTGTGGCGCACTGTGGCTGAGGTCAGGGCAGGCATGGCAACAGTGCCGCGCCTCGCCGGAGATCTTCCAGCGATACGGCTCACTGTAGCCACGCCGGCCCTTCGTAAGCAGGGGGAACGGCCACGACGTGACCGTACCCCACATCGTACTTCGGGATGAGGGAGGAGTCATGGGCCGACTCTCCATAGTCGGCCTTTCTGGAGGTCGCCATCTCGGAGTCGGCTTATCTCGGAGTCGCCGTCTGGGACTCGACTTGTCTTGGAGTCGCTCCTGGGACTCGGCTTGAGGGGCGCGGCCTGCCCCAATGTCTTGAAAGGTCCTGGGACTCTGGTTAGACTACCCGTGGCCCAATACTCCGACATGAACCATCAGCCAGCCGCCTCCCACCTCCTCTCCTCGAAATCCGTGCCCAGCCAGCACCCCGCTGCCACTTCTCGCGCCCCCATCGTCCAACCCCGCCGTCGGCGACGCGCACAGCCAACCAGGCGCTTCCACGTCGCGCCCCTGCTTCCCCACTTCGCCGCGGCCCGCCCAAGCCCGCGCGCGGCCCGCGCAAGCCCATCGGGGCCCGGGGGAGCCGCCGCGTCCCCGCTCTCCCGCAAGCCCGACCTGCTCCCGAGCTCCCGTCCCCGCCATCGCCTCGTTGCCGCCTCGCCGGACCTTCGCCGGAGCGCCCCGCCGCCGGCAGGTTCCTCCACCGCCGACCCCCAGGCCAGCATCGCCTAGCTCTCGCTTCCTCTCATCTCCTTCCTCCTCTAACCTCTCCCTCCCTCTGCTGCAGCGCGCCATGGCCCCCATGGAGCTCCGCCGCGCTCGGATCCGTCGCCGGGAATGGATTTGTCAGGGCCAGATCCGCCCGGATCCATCCTCTCCGGTCCTTCCCACTGCCCTCACCTGCCGGAGATGCTGCTGCCCCGCCGTTGACTTCCGGCGCCGCCGCCCCCTGCATCTTGCTCGTGCGCCTCATGCACGAGGAGAACGACGACAGGCCGCCGGCCACATGGGCCCGCGACCCCTCCTCGGCCCAGCCCGGCTTCCCCCACCGGCCTGCCTCACGTCCACCGACCTGGGCCTGTAGCCTACTAGGTGAGCGGCCCGCCAGCCCTATCCCACGCCTGGGCGACATTTAGTCATACTACGCTCGCCTGTTTTTTTCTTCAGAAAACGACTAAGTCCCTAATATTTTGCATAATGTTGCCATGTTCATCGCATCATATCTCCATGCATACAACTCCGTTTCGTGCGTGTAATATATCAAATTGTTCGCCTCAACGAGTACTTCATTTCATTCCATTGCACAATGTTCATTTGAGTTCATCTTGATGCCCGAATCATCATTGCAAGAGTGCTATATGATGTTGTCTGTTAACAGAACATGCTCATTTGTCATTTTTGCCATGTTTGATGTGTGCATCCTATGAGGTTGATGTCTACATGTGATTTGATCTATGTCATGCCATATTTACAGTGGTGTATGCCATGTATTTTTGTGATCAATGTGGTGACTAGAACAAGCATGCAAACTAGGCTTCGTGATGTTGCTGATTTCAGTCCCTGTTCTGCTGTTATTTTTATGCCATGTAAACTTGATGCTACAGAGAGATCCATGCATATTTTGAGATACTTCAGTAAGGATGTTTTGAACATATGGTTATTACCTATCCATTCATGCCCCTGTTTGGAATTATGGAGTAGTCTAGCTTGTCATTTTTGTGCTCTACTTTTGCTCCAAAATGTTTCCTGGCAGATTGTTTACATGTTATTCAATTTTGCCAAGGTTGTTGTAGTTGATCCTTGCATGCTATGAACTTGTTCTTGCCTTGGTTTGTTTCATAAACATGTCTGCTTACTGTTGGTTGCCTTTCCATGCCATGTATTGCTCTGTGGTGAGTGGTACAAGCTCATCAACATGCCTACTTATCGTTGTTCCTGCCATGTTTGAATCTGTAATATAATTTTCTATGTTTACATGGGTGCCATCATATCTTCTGATCCTTTTTGGCTGATGGTAAGTAAGGTACTCTTGTTCTATGCAATTAGTAGATTCATGCCATGCCTTTGTTTGCCATGATAATTTCCTGTAACATGTTGTTTGATAGCTCTAAACATTGCAACCTGATGTTATTTTCTGATAAGTCTGAAACTGATATTATTTGCAATCTTGCCATGTGTGTTTGAGCATGTTCTAGTGAATTTTGGAGATAGCTCAGTGTTCATGTTTTGTTATGCTTTACCTGTACATCATGCCCATGTCTTTTGTTTTCATGTTGAGATCCTGTAGCATGTTGTTTTGATGCTTTCAATATGCCTAGTTGCTGTTTTGGATAGCTCGTCCTTTAAACTTGTTTCATGTGTGTGTGTTGAACCATTGCTCCGTTTTGAGTGTGCTCTATATGAAACTTGCTTAGAATTGCATGTAGTTTAATATTATCATGTTGCATCATTGTTTTGAGGTGTTTGCTTGATGTTTGAATGCATTTTGCATCAATGCCATGTTTAACTTGTTTTGCTCATATCTTCTAGGCCGTAGCTCCGAATTAAATGAACTTTATATGTAACTTGACTAGAATCTCGTGTAGATCATCATGGTGCATTTTAACTTGCTGTTTAACAACTTGAACATAAGGTTTATTCAGATCTGGACCAACTTTGAAATTTGCATATGAGGACTTACCGGAATTGTTATATGTTGTTTCCGGCCTCATTTAAACTTGCCTTGATGTGTTGCTCTTGTATGCATCATCTCTTGCCATGAGTAGCTTCATGTAGCCTGGTCATGCATCATGCTGGGTTGTGCATCATGTCTTGTCTATGTGTGGTGTTTTTACCTTGTTGTGTGCTTCTTCTCGATAGTTCCTGTTTCGTTGCGATCGTGAGGACTCGTTCGTGTACGCTTGGTTCGGCTTCATCCGTTCATATTCTTCATTGACTTGTTCTTCTTCCTTGCGGGATTTCAGGCAAGATGATCGCTACCCTGGATCTCACTACTATCATTGCTATGCTAGTTGCTTCGTTCTATCGCTATACTGCGTTACCTATCTTTTGCTCATCAAGCCTCCCAAATTGCCATGAACCTCTAACCTTTGACACCCTTCCTAGCAAACCGTTGCTTGGCTATGTTACCGCTTTGCTCAGCCCTCCTATAGCGTTGCTAGTTGCAGGTGAAGTTGAAGATTGCCCCATGGTGGACAGGTTTATGTTGGGATATCACAATATCTCTTATTTAATTAATGCATCTATATACTTGGTAAAGGCTGGAAGGCTCAGCCTTATGCCTGGTGTTTTGTTCCACTCTTGCCGCCCTAGTTTCCGTCATACCGGTGTTATGTTCCCGGATTTTGCGTTCCTTACGCGGTTGGGTGATTTATGGGACCCCCTTGACAGTTCGCTTTGAATAAAACTCCTCCAGCAAGGCCCAACATTGGTTTACCATTTGCCTCACCACCACCTATATTTCCCTTGGGAGTAATTAACCCAAGGGTCATCTTATTTTAGCCCCCCCGGGCCAATGCTTGTCTAAGTGTTGGTCCAAACTAGAGCACCGTGCGGGACCATCCCATGGCAACTTGGGTTACGTCGGTACATGTACGCTTAGCTTATCCGGTGTTGCCCTGAGAACGAGATATGTGCAGCTCCTATCGGGAATGTCAGCACATCGGGCGGTCTTGCTGGTCTTGTTTTACCATTGTCGAAATGTCTTGTAAACTGGGATTCCGAGTCTGATCGGATCTTCCTGGGAGAAGGAATATCATTCGTTGATCGCGAGAGCTTATCATGGGCTAAGTTGGGACACCCCTGCAGGGTATAAACTTTCAAAAGCTGTGCCTGCGGTTATAGGCAGATGGGAATTTGTTAATGTCTAGTTGTAGATAACTTGACACCAGAATCGAATTAAAATGCATCAACTACGTGTGTAGCCGTGATGGTCTCTTTTCGGCAGAGTCCGGGAAGTGAACACGGTTTTGGGTTATGTTTGACGTAAGTAGGAGTTCAGGATCACTTCTTGATCATTGCTAGCTTCTCGACTGTTCCGCTTGCTCTCTTCTCGCTCTTATTTGCGTATGTTAGCCACCATATCATGCTTAGTCGCTGCTGCAACCTCACCACTTTACCCCTTCCATTCCCTCTAAGCTTTACTAGTCTTGATACCCATGGTAATGGGATTGCTGAGTCCTCATGGCTCACAGATTACTACAACAACAGTTGCAGGTACATGTTATGCGATGATCATGACACGAGAGCAATGCTTGCTTGCATTGAGTTCTTCTTCTGCTTCTTCTTCGATCAGGGGATAGGTTCCAGGTCGGCAGCCTGGGCTAGCAGGGTGGTTGTCATTTGAGTTTCTGTTTGTGTTTCATCCGTAGTCGGATGATGCTCTTATGTATGATGGTGTTGTATTCGTGTGGCATTGTATACCTCTTGTATGTATCCCCATCTATTATGTAATGTTGATGTAATGATATCCACCTTGCAATAGCGTTTCAATATGCGGTTCTATCCTTGGTGGGACCTTCGAGTCTCTTGAGGATAGTATCGCATATTGGGCGTGACATCTGGATACCCATGTTGGCTCCCACATGCTCCTCGATGGTCTCATCGGATGAACCACGATGTCGAGGATTCAAGTAATCCCGTATACAATTCCCTTTGTCAATCGGTATGTTACTTGCCCGAGATTCGATCTTCGGTATCCCAATACCTCGTTCAATCTCGTTACCGGCAAGTCACTTTTACTCGTACCGTAATGCATGATCCCGTGACCAAACACTTGGTCACATTGAGCTCATTTTGATGATGCATTACCGAGTGGGCCCGGAGATACCTCTCCGTCATACGGAGTGACAAATCCCAGTCTCGATCCGTGTCAACCCAACAGACACTTTTGGAGATACCTGTAGTATACTTTTATAGTCACCCAGTTATGTTGTGACGTGTCGTACACCCAAAGCACTCCTATGACATCCGTGAGTTACACAATCTCATGGTCCAAGGAAATGATACTTGACATTGGAAAAGCTCTAGCAAACAAACTACACGATCTTGTGCTATGCTTAGGATTGGGTCTTGTCCATCACATCATTCTCCCAATGATGTGATCCCATTATCAATGACATCCAATGTCCATGGTCAAGAAACCGTGACCATGACCATCTATTGATAAACAAGCTAGTCAACTAGAGGCTCACTAGGCACATGTTGTGGTCTATGTATTAACACATGTATTACGATTTCTGGATAACACAATTATAGCATGAATAATAGACAATTATCATGAACGAGGAAATATAATAATAACCATTTTATTATTGCCTCTAGGGCATATTTCCAACAGTCTCCCACTTGCACTAGAGTCAATAATCTAGTTACATTGTGATGAATCAAACACCCATAGAGTTCTGGTGTTGATCATGTTTTGCTCGCGGAAGAGGTTTAGTCAACGGATCTGCGACATTCACATCCGTATGCACTTTGCAAATATCTATGTCTCCATCTTGAACATTTTCACGAATGGAGTTGAAGCGACGCTTGATGTGCCTGGTCTTCTTGTGAAACCTGGGCTCCTTGGCAAGGGCAATAGCTCCAGTGTTGTCGCAGAAGAGGGTGATTGGCCCCGACGCATTGGGTATGACTCCTAGGTCGGTGATGAACTCCTTCATCCAGATTGCTTCATGCGCTGCCTCTGAGGCTGCCATGTACTCCGCTTCACATGTAGATCCCACCACGACACTTTGCTTGCAACTGCACCAGCTTACTGCCCCACCATTCAAAATATACACGTATCCGGTTTGTGACTTAGAGTCATCCAGATCTATGTCGAAGCTAGCGTCGACGTAACCCTTTACGACGAGCTCTTCGTCACCTCCATATATGAGAAACATATCCTTAGTCCTTTTTAGGTACTTCAGGATATTCTTGACCGCTGTCTAGTGTTCCATGCCGGGATTACTTTGGTACCTTCCTACCAAACTCACGGCAAGGTTTACATCAGGTCTGGTACACAACATGGCATACATGATAGACCCTATGGCTGAGGCATAGGGGATGACACTCATCTTTTCTCTATCTTCTGCCGTGGTCGGACATTGAGCCGAGCTCAATCTCACACCTTGCAACACAGGCAAGAACCCCTTCTTGGACTGATCCATATTGAACTTCTTCAATATCTTATCAAGGTATGTGCTTTGTGAAAGACCTATGAGGCGTCTCGATCTATCTCTATAGATCTTGATGCCTAATATGTAAGCAGCTTCTCCATGGTCCTTCATTGAAAAACACTTATTCAAGTAGGCCTTAATGTTGTCCAAAAGTTCTATATCATTTCCCATCAAAAGTATGTCATCCACATATAATATGAGAAATGCTATAGAGCTCCCACTCACTTTCTTGTAAACGCAGGCTTCTCCATAAGTTTGCATAAAACCAAACGCTTTGATCATTTCATTAAAGCGAATGTTCCAACTCCGAGATGCTTGCACCAGCCCATAGATGGAGCGCTGGAGCTTGCATACTTTGTTAGCATTCTTAGGATCAACAAAACCTTCCGGCTGCATCATATACAGTTCTTCCTTAAGATGGCCGTTAAGGAATGCTGTTTTGACATCCATTTGCCATATCTCATAATCATAGTATGCAGCAATTGCTAACATGATTCAGACGGACTTTAGCTTCGTTACAGGAGAGAAAGTCTCATCGTAGTCAACCCCTTGAACTTGTTGATAACCCTTAGCGACAAGTCGAGCTTTATAGATGGTAACATTACCATCCGCGTCCGTCTTCTTCTTAAAGATCGATTTGTTTTCTATCGCTCGCTGATCATCAGGCAAGTCTGTCAAAGTCCACACTTTGTTTTCATACATGGATCCTATCTCGGATTGCATGGCTTCAAGCCATTTGTTGGAATCTGGGACCACCATTGCTTCTTCATAGTTCGAAGGTTCACCGTTGTCTAACAACATGATTTCTAGGACAGGGTTGCCATACCACTCTGGTGTGGAACGTGTCCTTGTGGACCTACGAAGTTCAGTAGTAACTTGATCCGAAGTACCTTGATCATCATCATTAGCTTCCTCTCTAGTCAGTGCAGGCACCATAGGAACATCTTCCTGAGCTGCTCTACTTTCCGGTTCAAGAGGTAGTACTTCATCAAGTTCCACTTTCCTCCCACTTACTTCTTTTGAGAGAAACTCTTTCTCCAGAAAGGACCCGTTCTTGTCAACAAAGATCTTGCGTTCGGATCTGAGGTAGAAGGTATACCCAATGGTTTCCTTAGGGTATCCTATGAAGACGCATTTTTCCGACTTGGGTTCGAGCTTTTCAGGTTGAAGTTTCTTGACATAAGCATCACATCCCCAAACTTTTAGAAACGATAGCTTAGGTTTCTTCCCAAACCATAATTCATACAGTGTCGTCTCAACGGATTTAGACGGTGCCCTATTTAAAGTGAATGTAGCTGTCTCTAGAGTGTATCCCCAAAATGATAGCGGTAAATCGGTGAGTGACATCATATATCGCACCATATCCAATAGAGTGCGATTACGATGTTCGGACACACCGTTCCGCTGAGGTGTTCCAGGCGGCGTGAGTTGTGAAACGATTCCACATTTCCTTAAGTGCGTACCAAATTCATGACTTAAATATTCTCCCCCCACGATCTGATCATAAGAACTTTATCTTTCGGTCACGTTGATTCTCTACCTCATTCTGAAATTCCTTGAACTTTTCAAAGGTCTCTGACTTGTGTTTCATCAAGTAGACATACCCATATCTACTCAGGTCGTCAGTGAGAGTGAGAACATAACGATAGCCTCCGCGAGCCTCAACGCTCATTGGACCGCACACATCAGTATGTATGATTTCCAATAAGTTGGTTGCTCGCTCCGTTGTTCCGGAGAACGGAGTCTTGGTCATTTTTCCCATGAGGCATGGTTCGCATGTGTCAAATGATTCATAATCGAGAGACTCTAAAAGTCCATCAGCATGGAGCTTCTTCATGCGCTTGACACCAATGTGACCAAGGCGGCAGTGCCACAAGTATGTGGGACTATCGTTATCAACCTTACATCTTTTGGTATTCACACTATGAATATGTGTAACATCACGTTCGAGATTCATTAAGAATAAACCATTGACCAGCGGGGCATGACCATAAAACATATCTCTCATATAAATAGAACAACAATTATTCTTGGATTTAAATGAGTAGCCATCTCATATTAAACGAGATCCAGATACAATGTTCATGCTCAAAGCTGGCACTAAATAACAATTATTGAGGTTTAAAACTAATCCCGTAGGTAAATGTAGAGGTAGCGTGCCGACGGCGATCACATCGACCTTGGAACCATTCCCGATGCACATTGTCACCTCGTCCTTCGCTAGTCTCCGCTTATTCTGCAGCTCCTACTTTGAGTTACAAATATGAGCAACCGCACCGGTATCAAATACCCAGGAGCTACTATGAGTATTGGTAAGGTACACATCAATTACATGTATATCACATATACCTTTAGTGTTGCTGGCCTTCTTGTCCGCTAAGTATTTGGGGCAGTTTCGCTTCCAGTGTCCCCTTCCCTTGCAATAAAAGCACTCAGTCTCAGGTTTGGGTCCATTCTTTGGCTTCTTCCCGGCAACTGGCTTACCGGGCGCGGCAACTCCCTTGCCGTCCTTCTTGAAGTTCTTCTTACCCTTGCCTTTCTTGAAACTAGTGGTTTTATTGACCATCAACACTTGATGTTCCTTTTTGATTTCCACCTCTGCTGATTTCAGCATTGAAAATACTTCAGGAATAGTTTTCACCATCCCCTGCATATTGTAGTTCATCACAAAGCTCTTGTAGCTAGGTGGGAGCGACTGAAGGATTCTGTCAATGACCGCCTCGTCCAGGAGGTTAATGTCCAGCTGGGACAAGCGGTTGTGCAACCCAGACATTTTGAGTATGTGCTCACTGACAGAACTATTTTCCTCCATCTTACAATGGTAGAACTTGTCGGAGACTTCATATCTCTCGACCCGAGCATGAGCTTGGAAAACCATTTTCAGCTCTTTGAACATCTCATATGCTCCATGTTTCTCAAAACGCTTTTGGAGCCCCGGTTCTAAGCTGTAAAGCATGCCGCACTGAACGAGGGAGTAATCATCAGCACGTGACTGCCAAGCGTTCATAACGTCTTGGTTCTCTAGGATGGGTGCTTCACCTAGCGGTCCTTCTAGGACATATGCTTTCTTGGCAGCTATGAGGATGATCCTCAGGTTCCGGACCCAGTCCGAATAGTTGCTGCCATCATCTTTCAGCTTGGTTTTCTCTAGGAATGCGTTGAAGTTGAGGTTGACATGAGCGTTCGCCATTTGATCTACAAGACATTTTGCAAAGGTTTTTAGACTAAGTTCATGATAATTAAGTTCATCTAATCAAATTATTTAATGAACTCCCACTCAGATTAGACATCCCTTTAGTCATCTAAGTGATACATGATCTGACTCAACTAGACCGTGCCCGATCATCACGTGAGACAGACTAGTCATCATCGGTGAACATCTCCATGTTGATCGTATCTTCCATACGACTCATGTTCGACCTTTCGGTCTCTTGTGTTCTGAGGCCATGTCTGTACATGCTAGGCTCATCAAGTCAACCTAAGTGTTTTGCATGTGTAAATCTGTCTTACACCCGTTGTATGTGAACATTAGAATCTATCACACCCGATCATCACGTGGTGCTTCGAAACAACGAACTTTCGCAATAGCGCACAGTTACGGGGAACACTTTCTTGAAATTATTATAAGGGATCATCTTATTTACTACCATCGTACTAAGCAAATAAGAAGCAAAACATGATAAACATCACATGCAATCAAATAGTGACATGATATGGCCAATATCATATTGCTCCTTTGATCTCCATCTTCGGGGCTCCATGATCATCTTCGTCACCGGCATGACACCATGATCTCCATCATCATGATCTCCATCATCGTGTCTTCATGAAGTTGTCACGCCAACGATTACTTATACTTCTATGGCTAACGTGTTTAGCAATAAAGTAAAGTAATTTACATGGTGTGATACAATGACATGCAGGTCATACAAAAATAAAGACAACTCCTATGGCTCCTGCCGGTTGTCATACTCATCGACATGCAAGTCGTGATTCCTATTACAAGAACATGATCAATCTCATACATCACATATATTTTATTCATCACATCCTTTTGGCCATATCACATCACAAGGCATATGCTGCAAAAAACAAGTTAGACGTCCTCTAATTGTTGTTGCATGTTTTTTACGTGGCTTCTATAGGTTTCTAGCAAGAACCTTTCTTACCTACGTAAAACCACAACGTGATATGCCAATTTCTATTTACCCTTCATAAGGACCCTTTTCATCGAATCCGATCCGACTAAAGTGGGAGAGACAGACACCCGCTAGCCACCTTATGCAACTAGTGCATGTCAGTCGGTGGAACCTGTCTCACGTAAGCGTACGTGTAAGGTCGGTCCGGGCCGCTTCATCCCACGATGCCGCCGAAACAAGATAAGACTAGTAGTGGCAAGAAAATTGACAACATCTACGCCCACAACAAGTTTGTGTTCTACTCGTGCATAGAAACTACGCATAGACCTAGCTCATGATGCCACTGTTGGGGAACGTTGCAGAAAATAATTTTTTTCTACGCTTCACAAAGATCAATCTATGGAGTCATCTAGCAACGAGAGAGAGAGAGAGAGGAGTGCATCTACATACCCTTCTAGATAACGCGCAGAAGCGTTCAAGAGAATGGGGTTGAGGGAGTCGTACTCGTCGTGATCCAAATCACCGGAGATCCTAGCGCCGAACGGATGGCACCTCCGCATTCAACACACGTACGGTTGGGGAAGACGTCTCCTCCTTCTTGATCGAGCAAGGGGGAGGAAGAGGTTGATGGAGATCCAGCAGCACAAAGGCGTGGTGGTGGAAGTAGCGGTGATCTCGGCAGCGCTTCGCCAAGCTCAGCGAGAGGGAGAGGTGGTACGGAGGGAGAGGGAGGCGCCAGGAGCAGGGGTGCGCAGCCCTCCCTCCCCCCTCTTTATATAGGGGCCCTGGGGGGGGGGGCGCCGGCCCCCTAGAGATCCCATCTCAAGGGGGGGGGGGGGCAAGGGGGGACTTGCCCCCAAGTCAAGTGGGGTGCCCCCCCACCCCTAGGGTTTCCAACCCTAGGCGCAAGGGAGGCCCAAGGGGGGTGCACCAGCCCACCAGGGGCTGATTCCATTCCCCACTTCAGCCATGGGGCCCTCCGGGATAGGTGGCCCCACCCGGTGGACCCCCAGGACCCTTCCGGTGGTCCCGGTACAATACCGGTGACCCCCAAAACTTTCCCGATGGCCGAAACTGGACTTCCTATATATAATTCTTCACCTCCGGACCATTTCGGAACTCCTCGTGACGTCCGGGATCTCATCTGGGACTCTGAACAACTTTCGGGTTACCACATACTAGTATCTCTACAACCCTAGCATCACCGAACCTTAAGTGTGTAGACCCTACGGGTTCGGGAGACACGCAGACATGACCGAGACAACTCTCCGGTCAATAACCAATAGCAGGATCTGGATACCCATGTTGGCTCCCACATGCTCCTCGATGATCTCATCGGATGAACCACAATGTCGAGGATTCAAGTAATCCCGTATACAATTCCCTTTGTCAATCGGTATGTTACTTGCCCGAGATTCGATCGTCGGTATCCCAATACCTCGTTCAATCTCGTTACTGGCAAGTCACTTTTACTCGTACCGTAATGCATGATCCCGTGACCAAACACTTGGTCACATTGAGCTCATTTTGATGATGCATTACCGAGTGGGCCCAGAGATACCTCTCTGTCATACGGAGTGACAAATCCCAGTCTCGATCCGTGTCAACCCAACAGACACTTTTGGAGATACCTGTAGTATACTTTTATAGTCACCCAGTTACGTTGTGACGTTTGGTACACCCAAAGCACTCCTACGGCATCCGTGAGTTACACGATCTCATGGTCTAAGGAAATGATACTTGACATTGGAAAAGCTCTAGCAAACGAACTACACGATCTTGTGCTATGCTTAGGATTGGGTCTTGTTCATCACATCATTCTCCCAATGATAAGATCCCGTTATCAATGACATCCAATGTCCATGGTCAGGAAACCGTGACCATCTATTGATAAACGAGCTAGTCAATGAGAGGCTGACTAGGGACATGTTGTGGTCTATGTATTCACACATGTATTATGATTTCCGGATAACAACATTATAGCATGAATAATAGACAATTATCATGAAGGAGGAAATATAATAATAACCATTTTATTATTGCCTCTAGGGCATATTTCCAACACAACCACCTTTCCACCATCGTTCCACTAACCATCATGAATGCCTGCGCGGTAATAACAAACAAATTGATTATAAAAATGAAGGCATGCATCAAAGTCATACAAAAATCCGGCATGACCTTCCTAAAAAAGAGGAAATATAGAGTTTGCCTGAAATTCACGGAAACGGAAATAAATCGACATTTCGGCAAAACATAGCCAACTCAAGCACAATTCGGCGACAACTCATGCCACACACAAAATTATGTACCCCGACCCGATTAGGTCATATCACGCGCACGCACATACACACGCGCGCGTATTTCCATTCTTACAAAAGCACACATTTTTACTCACCTATCTCAAGATAGAGATCGAGCATGGTGATGATGAGGTCGATCGATGCCGCCACACACCTAGGGAGTGATCAAAAGTGGACAAAGCTTACTACTTGACATGGCTAGATCTAGTGATGGAGGTAGATAGGTCACTCCATTAAATGGGTAGATCTACCTAGCTAGTTGGGGAAGGAGATGGCTCTAATTAGTGGAGGGAAGGAAAAGTGGGGGGGGGAAGGAGTTGAAGGAAATATGCCCGAGAGGCAATAATAAAGTTGTTATTTTATATTTCCTTATTCATGATAAATGTTCATTATTCATGCTAGAATTGTACTAACCAAAAACTTGATACATGTGTGAATACATAGACAAAACAACGTTCCCTAGTATGCCTCTACTAGACTAGCTCGTTAATCAAAGATGGTTATGTTTCCTAGACATGGACATGCGTTATCATATGAAGAACGGGATCACATAATTACTGGAATGATGTGATGGACAAGACCCATCCGTTAGCTTAGCATAAGGATCGTTCAGTTTTATTGCTACTGCTTTCTTCATGTCAAATACATATTCCTCCGACTATGAGATTATAAAACTCCCAGACACCGGAGGGATACCTTGTGTGCTATCAAACATCACAACGTAACTGGGTGATTATAAAGATGCTCTACAGGTATCTCCGAAGGTGTTTGTTGGGTTGGCATAGATCGGGATTAGGATTTGTCACTCCGAGTATCGGAGAGGTATCTCTAGGCCCTCTCGGTAATGCACATCATATGAAGCCTTGCAAGCAATGTGAATAATGAGTTAGTTATAGGACGATGCACTATGGAACGAGTAAAGAGACTTTCCAGTAACGAGATTGAACTAGGTATAAAGATACCGATGATCGAATCTCGGACAAGTAACATACCGATGACAAAGTGAATAAGGTATGTTAACATTGTGGTTCGACTGATAAAGATCTTCGTGGAATATGTGGGAACCAATATGAGCATCCAGGTTCCACTATTGGTTATTGACTGTAGAGGTGTCTCGGTCATGTCTACAAAGTTCTCGAACTCGTAGTGTCCGCACGCTTAACATTCAATGACGATATGTATTATATGAGTTATGTGTTTTGATGACCAAAGGTTGTTCGGAGTCCTGGATGAGATCACGGACATGACGAGGAGTCTCAAAATGGTCGAGAGGTAAAGATTGATATATTGGAAGACTATATTCGGACACCAGAATGGTTCTGGAATATTCCTAGTATTTTTCAGAGTACCGAGGGGTTACCGGAACCCCTCAAGGAAAGTAATGGGCCTTATGGGCCTTAGGGGAGAGGAGAGGCAGGCCACAAGGAGGTGATGCCCCCCATGAGGAGTCCGAATTGGACTAGGGGAGGGGGCACGACCCCCCTTTCCCTCTCCCTCTCCCTCTCTTTCCCCTTCCCCCCTTCGTTGGAAGGAAGGGGGAGCCAACTAGGACTTGGAGTCCTAGTAGGACTCCCCCCTCATGGCGCGGGCCTAGGGTCGTCCCTCCTCCCCTCTCCTCCTTTATATACGGGGGCGGGAGCACCTCTAGGCACATCAATTGTTTCTTAGCCGTGTGCGGTGCCCCCTCCACCGTTTACTCCTCCGGTCATATTGTCGTAGTGCTTAGGCAAAGCCCTGCACGGATCACATCACCATCACCGTCACCACGCCGTCATGCTGACAGAACTCATCTACTCCTTTGTACCTCTACTAGATCAAGAGTTCAAGGGACGTCATCGAGCTGAACATGTGCAAAACTCGGAGGTATCGTACGTTCGGTGCTTGATCGGTTGAATCAAGAAGACATTCGACTACATCAACCGCGTTAAGCTAATGCTTCCGCTTTCGGTCTACGAGGGTATGTGGACACACTCTCCCCCTCTCGTTGCTATGAATCTCCTAGATAGATGTTGCGTGAGCGTAGGATTTTTTTTAAATTGCATGCTACGTTTCCCAACAGTGGCATCGAGCCAGGTCTATGCACAGATGATATGCACGAGTAGAACATAAAGAGTTGTGGGCGGTGATCGTCATACTGCTTACTACCAATGTCTTATTTTGATTCGGTGGTATTGTTGGATGAAGCGGCCCGGGCCAACCTTACATGACCGCGTTCATGAGACCGGTTCCACCGACAGACATGCAACTAGTTTTGCATAAAGGTGGCTGGCGGGTGTCTGTTTCTCCAACATTAGTTGAATCGAATTTGACTGTGGCCGGTCCTTGTGAAGGTTAAAATAGCAAACTTGATAAATCACCGTTGTGGTTTTTGTGCCGTAGGTAAGTACGGTTCATGCTAAAAGCCCGTAGCAGCCACGTAAAACATGCAACAAACAAAGTAGAGGATGTCTAACTTGTTTTGCAGGGCATGTTGTGATGTGATATGGTCAAGACATGATGTTATATAAAGATGTTGTATGAGATGATCATGTTTTGTATAAGTTATCGGCAACTGACAGGAGCCATATGGTTGTTGCTTTATTGTATGAAATACAAATGCCATGTAATTGCTTTACTTTATCACTAAGCTGTAGCGATAGTCATAGAAGCAATAGTTGGTGAGACGACCATGACGCTATGATGGAGATCAAGGTGTCAAGCCGGTGACGATGGAGATCATGACGTTGCTTCGGTGATGGAGATCAAAAGCACAAGATGATGATGGACATATCATGTCACACATTTTGATTGCATGTGATGTTTATCTTTATGCATCTTATTTCGCTTAGTACGGCGATAGCATTATAAGATGATCCCTTACTAAAATTTCAAGGTATAAGTGTTCTCCCTGAGTATGCACCATTGCGAAAGTTCTTCGTGCTGAGACACCATGTGATGATCGGGTGTGATAAGCTCTACGTTCAAATACAATGGGTGCAAGCCAGCTTTGCACATGCGGAATACTCGGGTTAAACTTGACGAGCCTAGCATATACATATATGGCCTCAGAACACTGGGGACCGAAAGGTCTAATGTGAATCATATAGTAGATATGATCAACATAGAGATGTTCACCATTGAAAACTACTCCATCTCACGTGATGATCGGACATGGTTTAGTTGATTTGGATCACATATCATTTAGATGACTTGAGGGATGTCTATCTAAGTGGGAGTTCTTAAGTAATATGATTAATTGAATTTAATTTTTCATGAACTTAGTCCTGATAGTTTTTGCATATCTATGGTGTAGATCAATGGGCCGTGCTACCGTTCCCTTGAATTTTAATGCGTTCCTAGAGAAAGCTAAGTTGAAATATGATGGTAGCAACTACACGGACTGGGTCCATAACTTGAGGATTATCCTCATTGCTGCACAGAAGAATTATGTCCTTGATGCACCGCTAGGTGTACCACCTGCCCAGCAAATGCAGACATTGTGAATGCCTGGCAGTCGCATGTTGATGACTACTCGTTAGTTTAGTGTGCCATGCTTTACGGCTTAGAATCAGGACTTCAAAGACGTTTTCAGCGTCATGGACCATATGAGATGTTCCAGGAATTGAAGTTAATATTTCAAGCAAATGCCCGAGTTGAGAGATATGAAGTCTCCAACAAGTTCTATAGCTGCAAGATGGAGGAGAACAGTTCTGTTAGTGAGCACATACTCAGAATGTCTGGGTACCATAATCACTTGACTCAGCTGGGAGTTAATCTTCCAGATGATTGTGTCATTGACAGAGTTCTTCAATCACTGCCACCAAGCTACAAAGGCTTCGTGATGAACTACAATATGCAAGGGATGGAAAAGACTATTCCCGAGCTCTTCATTATGCTAAAGGCTGCGGAGATAGAAATCAAGAAGGAGCATCAAGTGTTGGTGGTTCACAAAACCACTAGTTTCAAGAAGAAGGGCAAGGGTAAGAAGAAGCGAAACTTCAAGAATAATGACAAGCAAGTTGTCACTCCCGGGAAGAAACCCAAAATTGGACCCAAGCTTGAAACTGAGTGCTTCTACTGCAAAGGGACTGGTCACTAGAAGCGGAACTACCCCAAATATTTGGCGGATAAGAAGGATGGCAAAGTGAACAAAGAGATATTTGATATACATGTTATTGATCTGTACCTTAATTACTAGTTCTCGTAGTAGTACATGGGTATTTGATACCGGTTCGGTTGCTATACTATTTGTAACTCGAAGCAGGGACTACAAACTAAACAAAGATTGGCTAAGGACGAGGTGACGATGTGCGTCGAGAATGGTTTCAAGGTCGATGTGATCGCCGTCGGCACGCTACCTCTACATCTACCTTCGGGATTAGTTTTAGACCTGAATAATTGTTATTTGGTGCCAGCGTTGAGCATGAACATTATATCTGGATCTTGTTTACTGCAAGACGGTTATTCATTTAAATCAGAGAATAGTGGTTGTTCTATTTATATGAGTAATATCTTTTATGGTCATGCACCCTTGAAGAGTGGTCTATTTCTGTTGAATCTTGATCATGGTGATACACATATTCATAATATTGATGCCAAAATATGCAAAGTTGATAATGATAGTGCGACTTATTTGTGGCACTGTTGTTTGGGTCATACCGGTGTAAAGCGCGTGAAGAAACTCCATAAAGATGGAATTTTGGAATCGCTTGATTATGAATCATTTGATACTTGCGAACCGTGCCTTATGGGCAAGATGACTAAAAATCCATTCTCCAAAACAATGGAACAAGCTAATGACTTATTGGAAATAAGACATACCGATGTATGTGGTCCAATGAGTGTTGATGCTCATGGCGGGTATCGTTATTTTCTGACCTTCATAGATGATTTGAACAGATATGGGTATATCTACTTAATGAAAGACAAGTCTGAAACATTTGAAAAGTTCAAAGAATTTCAGAGTGAAGTGGAGAATCATCGTAACAAGAAAATAAAGTTTCTGCGATCTGATCGTGGAGGAGAATATTTGAGTTACAAGTTTGGCCTTCATTTAAAACAATGTGGAATAGTTTCACAGCTCACACCACCTGGAACACCATAGCGTAATGGTATGTCCGAACGTTGTAACCACACTTTATTAGATATGGTGCGATCTATGATGTCTCTTACCGATTTACCACTATCATTTTCAGGTTATGCATTAGAGACAGCTGCATTCACTTTAAATAGGGCACCGTCAAAATCCGTTGAGACGACACCATATGAACTATGGTTTGACAACAAACCTAAGTTGTCATTTCTTAAAGTTTGGTGATGCAATTCTTATATCAAAAGGCTTCATCCTGATAAGCTCGAACCCAAATCAGAGAAGTGCATCTTCATAGGATACCCTAAGGACACAATTGGGACACCTTCTACCACAAGTCCGAAGGCAAAATCTTTGTTGCTAAAAATGGAACCTTTCTAGAGAAGGAGTTTCTCTCAAAATAAGTGAGTGGGAGGAAAGTAGAACTTGATGAGGTAATTGTACCATCTCTCAATTTGGAAAGTAGCTCGTCCGAGAAATCTGTTCTCGTGATGCCTACACCAACTGGAGAGGAAGCTAATTATAAAGATCATGAAACTTCAGATCATGTTGCTACAGAACCTCGTAGTTCAAATAGAGCACGATCCGCACTAGAGTGGTACGGTAATCCTGTTCTGGAGGTCATATTACTTGACCATGATGAACCTATGAACTATGAAGAAGCTATGATGAGCCCAGATTCCAATAAATGGCTTGAGGCCATGAAATCTGAGATAGGATCCATGTATGAGAACAAAGTGTGGACTTTGGTGGATTTGCCCAATGATCGGCGACCCATAGAGAATACATGGATTTTCAAGAAGAAAACTGACGTTGATGGTAATGTTACTGTCTATAAAGCTCGACTTGTCGCAAAAGGTTTTCGACAAGTTCAAGGAGTTTACTATGATGAGACTTTCTCACCTGTAGCGATGCTTAAGTCTGTTTGAATCATGTTAGCAATTGACGCATTTTATGATTATGAAATCTGGCAAATGGATGTCAGAACTGCATTCCTTAATGGATTTCTTAAATAAGAGTTGTATATGATGCAACCAGAAGGTTTTGTCAATCCTAAAGGTGCTAACAAAGTGTGCAAGCTCCAATGATACATTTATGGACTGGTGCAAGCATCTCGGAGTTGGAATATACGCTTTGATGAGGTGATCAAAGCATATGGTTTTGTACATACTTTTGGAGAAGCCTGTATTTATAGGAAAGTGAGTGGGAGCTCTATAGCATTTCTAATATTATATGTGGATGACATATTGTTGATTGGAAATGATGTATAATTTCTAGATAGCATAAAAGGATACTTGAATAAGAGTTGTTCAATGAAAGATCTCGGTGAAGCTGCTTATATATTGGGCACTAAGATCTATAGAGATAGATTAAGACGCTTGATAGGACTTTCACAAAGCACATACCTTGACAAAGTTTTGTAGAAGTTCAAAATGGATCAGTCAAAGAAAGGGTTCTTGCCTGTAATACAAGGTGTGAAGTTGAGTCAGACTCAATGCCCGACCACTACAGAAGATAGAGAGAAAATGAAATTCATTCCCTATGCCTCAGTCATAGGTTATATCATGTATGCTATGTTGTGTACCAGACCTGATGTGTGCCTTGCTATAAGTTTAGTAGGGAGGTACCAAAGTAATCCAGGAGTGGATCACTGGATAGTGGTCAAGAACATCCTGAAGTACCTGAAAAGGACTAGGGATATGTTTCTCGTTTATGGAGGTGACAAAGATCTTGTCGTAAGTGGTTACGTCCATGCTAGCTTCGACACTGATCTGGATGACTCTAAGTCACAATCCGGATACGTATTTTTATTGAATGGTGGAGCTATTAGTTGGTGCAGTTCCAAGCATAGCGTCGTGGCGGGATATACGTGTGAAGCGGAGTACGTAGCTTCTTCGGAAGCAGCAAATGAAGGAGTCTGGATGAAGGAGTTCATATCCGATCTAGGTGTGATACCTAGTGCATCGGGTCCATTGAAAATATTTTGTGACAATACTGGAGCAATTGCCTTGGCGAAGGAATCCAGATTTCACAAAAAGACCAAACACATCAAGAGATGCTTCAACTCCATCCAGATTTGGTCAAGGAGGGAGACATAGAGATTTGCAAAATACATACGGATCTGAATGTGGTAGACCCATTGACTAAGCCTCTTCCACGAGCAAAAAATGATCAACACCAAGACTCCATGGGTGTTAGATTCATTACTATGTAATCTAAATTACTGACTCTAGTGCAAGTGGGAGACTGAAGGAAATATGCCCTAGAGGCAATAATAAAATTGTTTTTTATATTTCCTTATTCATGATAAATGTTTATTATTCATGCTAGAATTGCATTAACCGGAAACTTGATACATGTGTGAATGCATAGACAAAACAATGTGTCCCTAGTATGCCTCTACTAGACTAGCTCATAAATCAAAGATGGTTAAGTTTCCTAGCCATGGACATGAGTTGTCATTTGATGAATGGGATCACATCATTAGTGGAATGATGTGATGGACAAGACCCATCCGTTAGCTTAGCATAATGATCGTTCAGTTTTATTACTACTGCTTTCTTCATGTCAAATACATGTTCCTCCGACTATGAGATTATGTAACTCCTAGACACCGGAGGGTACCTTGTGTGCTATCAAATGCTCTACAGGTATCTCCGAAGGTGTTTGTTGGGTTGGCATAGATCAAGATTAGGATTTGTCACTCTGAGTATCGGAGAGGTATCTCTAGGCCCTCCTGGTAGTGCACATCATATGAAGCCTTGCAAGCAATGTTACTAATGAGTTAGATATGGGGTGATGCACTATGGAACGAGTAAAGAGACTTGTCGGTAACGAGATTGAACTAGGTATGAAGATACCGATCATCAAATCTCAGGCAAGTAACATACCGATGACAAAGGGAATAACGTATGTTGACATTGCGGTTCGACTGATAAAGATCTTCGTTGAATATGTGGGAACCAATATGAGCATCCAGGTTCCGCCATTGGTTATTGACCGGAGAGGTGTCTCGGTCATGTCTAGATAGTTTTCGAACTGGTAGGGTCCGCACGCTTAATGTTCGATGACGATATGTATTATATGAGTTGTGTGTTTTGGTGACCGAAGGTTGTTCGGAGTCCCGGATGAGATCATGGACACGACGAAGAGTCTCGAAATAGTCAAGAGGTAAAGATTGATATATTGGAAGACTATATACTACAAAAAAATACACTTCCGTGATGATACGTGTTTGTCACAGTAGGTCGCGTTTTTTGTCATGCATGTACATCCATGACAATTTTATGACAGAATCAAGATAGTCATACCTGTGCTATCGTAGAAGTGTTCCATGACATTACCAAAATTATCATCACGGAAGTATCCACTTCCATGACGATATATCGCGCGTCACAGAAGTGCTTTCGTCAAGGGTGACCGACACGTGGCATCCACCGTAACGGAACGCCGTTAAGCTATCAGGTTGGGTTTTGGATCCGATAACCCATCAACAGCTCCGACCAATGGGGATTTTCCATGTGTAAAATCATCATTGGCTGGAGGAAACACGTGTTGGCTCATCGTTGGGACAGATGTCATCCACTCATTGGACAGAAGGCGCCTATGAAATGTCGACACGTGGAACAGCCCAACAGAGGCCCATTCCTGTGAAAAGGCCAGCCCGTTTGACTTGGTCAAAAGGTGACGGGCTGGCCCATGGAAAGCCTGTTAATGGCATGTTCGCATATAGCCCATTTACAGCCCGCTAACCCAAGGCCTGTTACGCCCTATACGAATTAGGCCTAGTAGCGTCATTTGGGCCATCCAATATGATTCCAGCCCGTTTTCACTTCTGGCCCATGTATGGCCCATGACGTCTTTCGGCCCATATGAGGCCCTTTGTAACTCTTGGCCTATTAACGACCCGTGGTGAAACTGGCCCGTAATGAATAGTGTAGCACTTTACACCCATTAACGGCCCATGGTGAAACTGGCCCATAATGAACAGTGTATCACCTTAAACCCATTAACGACCCGTTATTCCGTTGGGCCGTTTCCAGCCCATGTTATCTTTCGGCCTTCTCAGAGCCCATTTATTCTTGGGCTCATTTCCAGCATTCATTTACTTATGGCCCGTTATTGTCATTTTTTGCTTGTGGGCCAAATTCAGCCCGTGGTTACAGTCGGCCCGTTTGTGGTCCGTTAATACGTTGGGCCATTTTCATAGTGTCATCAAATATGGCCTATTAACGATGGCCCGTTATGGTCGGCCCATGAACGGATGATTCCAACTCTAGCCCGTTTACGACCATAATGCGGTCTTTTTGGCCCATGTTTGGCCAATCGATCATACGGCCCGTATAAGGCCCATTGATGATACGACCCGCAGAAGGCCCATTGTTTCTACGGCCCGTAGAATGCCCATTGTTTCTATGACCCGTAGAAGGCCCACTGTTTCTACAGCCAGTAGGAGGCCCAGTGTCACTACAGTAAATATTAGCCCATGGTTATTGTGGCCTAGTTTTAAAAAATAGGTTATTGCAGGCACTAGCAAACCGCGGAAAAAGAACTGCAATGACTACAAGCCAACAAATAAACAAGACAACAAGGAAATAAATAAGCAAGCAACTAACGCTAGGCTATCACGGCTATTACACATATTACATCCACTGGGCATCAAAGTTCGCCACCAGTGCAAATTTAGGGAACAAAGCAGCATATCACATACACTGGTTGTCAAAGTTGGCGACCAGCGCAAATAAACGCTGCAGCAAAACAAATCAAGAACTGAAACCACTTCAGAAGATCTCAAGAAACAATATCCTGGGTACCCGTAATGGTGGCAAGATGCTTAGCAAGCTTATTAACTTTCTCTTGTTTGGCGCTTAAATCCTCCAGCGCTTGTTGTTGCACCAAGAAATATGCATCTGAATTCTGCAGGGACTTCCTCAGTCCTTCAGCTTCCTGTCGCAGCACATCCGATCGATGTCTTTCAACTTGAAGTTGAGACTCAAGAAGACGAATTGATTCAGGCAGCGAGTTCAAAGATCTTGTGCGAGGAGTAGTGGCCAGTAACTCGAACACTACATCAAGACATGACTTTTGGGTTCTCTCACCGTCGTCAAGATAGTTTTTATCAGCTTTTCTTGGAGACCAACAGGGATGTCTCACTATCTTGAACCTTATCTGCATTACTTCCTTTACCATTGGATAATGTGGTACTGTTCTCCAATATTTTGTCCGCATTCTAAAAGAGAAACAAGCAAACACATCACATGTTTACCATGTTGTATATGAAACTCATTTTGGTAAATGAGTTCAGTAGTAAAGTGGACAATATAACAACATGAAACAAACATATATCTATGTACCATGGCCACTTTATGGTCTATATCATTCTAGTTTTTGTTGCCAAATCAAGATAGAGACACAGTTCAAATAATATTTGTTCAAGACAAAGTAGAATAGACAGAATATAAGTGTGGGTAACTATAGAGCAATAACAACACTTGTAATGTGCATGACATGAGAACATAATTGTTTATTCAATTGAAACTGAAATCAACATAGAGCAGGTTACAACAGCAAACCAGTTAAAGAAACGGGTTTAAAACATACCTGTTGCACCATTGGAGTTTCAATTCCATCCTTCAAATTTGAAAATAGTTGGTATGAGTAAATACAGTAATGCAAGAGCAAAGGAGTATGAACCATAGCTACAAAACCTGACCTGAGAACAAATCTTCTTCTCCTTTAAGCATTGAGTTGGGATTCGGAGTGGTGGTCCTCGTGCTTTGGGCACTGCAGTTCCCTTACTAACTGCTCGTGTTTGGGTGCTCTGTGGTGGAGACCGTGCTGTGTCAACTGGAACTGGGTTACTATCTACCGGGGTTGGGGTTAGAAGGGGTGTAGCTGGTTCTCTATCCAACTGGGTAGGGGTACAATCTGCGAGAGTCTGGGTTATGTGTGGTGGATCTGGTCCTTGGGCAAGTACAACCGTGGTTCTATCTACATCAACTGGTAGCACTATCTTTTCTGAAGACCATGTTGTTACTCCCTTAGATACTGCCATCACGCTCTCCAATTCAAATGGCTAATAAACAAGAAAAGTAATTGAAAGTATAGACATAGACAGGTGCAATGGATAGTGGGGAATAAAAGAGGGCATGAAATAATTCATATTTATGTTGTCTAACCAAACAGGATAGCATGACACAATTTCACATATATGATGGCTAACTAAATAGGATAGCATGACACAATTTCACATTATGATGGCTAACTAAAAAAGATGGAAACACATTGTTCAAAATATGCGACTATGTAAACAGGATGACATGACATAACTATATAATGTGTTTATTAAATAGGTTGGCATGTCATAATTCACATACATTCATAGATAGAATGCCATAATTCAAAATATGATGACTGTAAACACTAAACAGGATGAGATGATATAACTATATGATGTCTTTTTTAAATGGGTTGCCATGCCATAATTCAGATAGATGATGTGTATGTACTATGTAAACATGATGGCATGATATAATTCAAATATATGATTTATATAGTAAGCAAGTAAGCAGATGGCAATCCATATATGATGTAAAAACTAAGCAATGCAAGACAACATGCATGACATGGGTAATGTAACCCTGCCAAGTTTGAGCATAGACCTCAGGGGGAAAATAGGACTAGTCATCAGTCTCTGAATCCTCCTCCGAGGAGCTCTCTATAACCAGCAAGATGTCTGCTTCAGCAGGTAGCATTGTCTGCTCTAAATACCTTGTTTTCACTCCAGATACTTCCATCACCGCTTCAAATGGCTGATGCACAGGAAGAGTAGTTGAATATACAAACATTGTCGACAAATGGAACACGTAATACAAAAAAAATGATAGCATGATATAATTCACATACATGATGATTGGCTAAACAGCATGGCATTGCATAATTCACATATATAATGCCTTTGCAACAAGATAGCATTGTATAATTCACATATATAATACCTTGCAACAAGATGGCAATGCATAATTCACATATATGGTAATTAGACACTGAACATGTGGCATTCACACAAAGCATGTCTAAACTAATCAAATGACATAGCAATGCAAGACACCATACGCACAATATGAGCAACATAACCTTGCCAAGTTAGAGCATACACCTCGGGGGGGGGGGGATAGGACTGGTCATCTGTCTCTGAATCCTCCTCCGAGGAGCTATCCGTAACCAGCGAGATATGCGCTTCGTCAGATAGCCTAGTCTGCTCTGAAGACCTTGTTTTCACTCCAGAATTTGCCATCACCGTGTCAAATGGCTGATGCACACGAAGAGCAGTTGAATGTACTAACATTGTTGACAAATGTAATATGTAATGAAAAAAAGGATGGGCTGATATAATTTACATATAAGATGACTGGCTAAGCAGGATGGCATTGCAAAATTGACATATATGATGACTATCTAAACAAGATGGTGTTGCATAATTCACATAAACGATGAATAAACTAAACAGATGGCATTCACGCAAAGGATGTCTAAACTAAGCAGATGACATATTTAATGTATAAAGTAAGCAATGCAAGACACCATATGCATGATATAACCAACATCAACATGCCAAGTTAGAGCGAAGACCTCAGGGGGTAAACAGGAGTTGTCTTCTCCTTCTGAATCCCCCTCGGAATAGATATCTTCCTCTCGATTACATATGAAATGCGTGGAGGGGGGGATGCCTTTGCGCCTACCATGGAGCAACGTTTGCATGAAATTTTATTGCCACGCAAGGCTCGTCTCTTTTGCTCTACAGTTTCAGTTCCATTGTTTACAATAACTGTCATGCATAGGAATAAAACATAGTGAGATTATGTAAGGAGTGCATGCAGAAATCCAGAGTGATGGTAGCAACCTATGGATAGACCCAAAACCAATAATAGCAGGCAGATAATGGCTTTAGTTAAAAAATACAGATAGTGGCTTCTTTACTGTTTGTTTCCCACCCAACATGAAACTCATAGTAGACACCAGAGATTAACCAGATAGTAGATAGATACTATTGATTGCGGCCCCGATATGTACCCCACAACCATTTAAAAACTCAAGTTTGACCATTAGTTTGGAGTTGACTCAGAGTCTAATCGGTGAACAGGACAATAAAGTAGCATGTAATATTAAGCGATGCATAATGTAAGCAGACATGAAGGAGTGCGACCTCTCTTGCGGACCCGCGTAGTCCTCGAGGTCATCTGCTCGGTTGATGATGGTAATGCAGTTTTCATGGCTGCCGACGGCGGGGAAGAAGATCTGAGGCGGCGAAAGACAGTTTGGAGGCCGGGTCCCTGCTGTGCTGGACCCTTCTGTCGTTGGAGCAGCTGAGCTGGGGTGGACGACGGTGCAGCAGGAGAGGGACAAACCACGCAAGGTTTTCTTTGACAACTATCTGTAAGAGAAGTAATTCTGTAAGGGCTCGTTTGAATTGGAGGATTCCAACAAGGCAGAGATAGGAAATAGACAGGAATAGAATAGGAATGCACGTGCAAAACAGAGAATTTAAAAACACAGGATTTCTGCCAATCTGGGTGTTTGATTCACAACAATGGAAGATCACAGGATGCAAAGAAGCATGGTGAGATTAAGTCTAACCACAAGAAAATGTACGGTTATAATGCTATTATGCTACTGTCTCTTAGTCTTGTGCTTCATGAATAGGAATTTGAAAAGGAGGACAAGTGAAAATTAAAATCCCTACGTTTTTTCTTTCAAGGAGACACTAAAGGAACAAATCCGTGTGCTCAGTGGACAATATATATAACATGTAGAGTAAAAAAGAGATGCAACAAGTGTACAACCTCTTTGGCGAAGCCATGTCGATCTCAACGTGATTGGGTTGGCCGGTGAGGATGCTCCGGCTGACTTTGCTGTCGGAGGAGGGGAAGAAGATCTTAGGCGTACGGAGATGGAGCCCGAGGTACTGCTCCGCTGTGATGGAGGGTTTCGTCGTTGGAGCAGCTCTGGTGAGTTGTACGACGCCGAGGCTGAAGCAGGACAAGAGAGACAACGAACAACGTTAACCTGAGTGGAATTCTAATAGCATCTCCAATACATGACGTAAAATACATAACCACAAAGTGCTAGATGTAAAATACATCAGCCGCTCATCTCTGAACTTAACTATCGAAACTGAATTTAACTGTCGAAACTGAACTTAACTATCGAGACTGAATTTTGCTGTCGAAACTGAATTTTGCTGTCGAAACTGAACGCACTAGCAAGGTGAGGCTACACGTCGGTCGACTGACTTTTTCATCTCTGGTCAGTCGATTTTGCAGTTGTTGGATACAAAATCAAGGGCCTGCGGTTCATCTTCAACCTCCACCCCCTGAGCCGCCAGCCAACACAGGCCAAACAGCAGCCCCCCGCCGCCCGCGGCCGGCGGTGCGCCGCCCCGCCCGCCCTGAAAACACTCCCCACCGCCGGTCCGCCGCCGCCTTGGCCATCCCTCTAGGCCCCCCCGTGCCGAGATTTTTCTCCGGCGATCCCCACGCCACCGTCCCGCCAACGCCCCGCCACCGTCGGTGACCACCGCCCCACCCTGAACCCTAAGATACATAGTGGGGTACCTCTCCG
>NC_057810.1:128362231-128415201 GCF_018294505.1 Triticum aestivum | reverse complement strand
CCCCCTCCCCGCCGCGGCTGGTTCTTCCTTCACCCCGGTGAGCCCCCCCACCCCCTGAAAATCGACTGACCCAAAAGTCAATTCAGTAGACTAAAGTGTAGCTAAATCAGAGAAGCATCGCAAGCAAGAGCAAGAGCGAGAGCAGCAACGCGAGCAAGAGCAATAGCAAGAGCAGACCAGGCAGGGGACGGAGAGCAAGAGCAGAGCAGCAGCGCGAGCGAGAGCTAAAGAAGCAACAGCTCCTACTAATGTGGACGTCACTGCCGAGGGAGCGACACCGTGGAGGAAGTGGCCAGCGACGCCGCCGTGGATGGAGCCGCGCCGTGTCGGCTCGGGACTGAGTGCCGGCAGCACCGTGAGATTGAATCAAGAAGAAAATGCGGCGACTAGTGTACAACCTCTTTGGTGGCGCCGATTAGGCCGCAGCTTCATCCAAGGAAATGGTGATGATGATGCTCTTCTAGTGGTGCAGGTGAAGACGGCGGTGTGGGAATGGAGGTGGCATGAACGACGAGGGGAATCTCGGGGCAGCTCCTTGGAGGTGGAGGACGGGGTGGCTGAACCGGCGGGACAACGAGATCGACGACTGATCCTTATCCGGTACGGTGGATGAGGGACGTCGAGGTGTTGCTGTGGACGTTGTCGTCGGGGGAGAGGCTCCGGCTGGGTGGTGGACGGAGCAGGGTGTGGGGTTTTGTCGCAGGTTTTCGCGGCCTCGGTGTACGAATAGGTGGGCGGCTGGGGTGGCAGTGGGGAACCATGGCTTAGGGACGCGCTTGTCCGAAATGTGGGGTAAGTTACGAAAGTACCCCCACCGATTTGAGGCGGTTCTTTCGGTTCAGGGGTACCACGGGCATTTCGCGTGTCGGGATTTCATAGGAGGTGGGAGTTTTCGCGCGCGTTGTAATTTTGGAATAGCAAGGCGCGGGTTGATATGGAGGGAGTTGTCGGAGCACCATGAGACAAAGATATATCTTAAATATTTCGGGCTAACAAGGCACAGGTTGAAATTTCCGGACAAGCCTAACGTGTACTGTACCAAATCAATGCGCACTACAAATGTCATTCAAAACTTTGAATTCATGTTATGTTCAATTAAAATATTTCGCTACATGTATAACGCATGCAACCTACTACTCAAATGAACGTTTTAGTGCATTCCAAACGCATATACTACCACTTCAATATGAACTAAATTTGAATTCGTTTCTCTATTTGAATAAGATCTACAGTAATGATTGTTGTGATGTCAAAGCATTTGAATTCGTTTATCTGTTTTAATAAGATCTACAATCATCATTATTGTCAAGTTAAACCATCGTTTGTGTATTATCTTCACAGCACACCACATGATTAGTCTCGAGTTACATATGAACTATGTGTACTATATGAACTCGAACTCGATTTTTTGAATCCACTTTATCTTGATTTCAAATCACATTACATTTCTAGCTCTAGATAGATCTTCATAATCTAAACCATGTCTCATATGTATAATGTGTTTATCACATTATGTATGGTGCCCCGCCCCCTACGCCTACAAGTATTTAGATGTGAGTTGCAAACACCACACATTACCACAAATTCAAATAAAATGTGAGAATGTTCAATATATAGTATTATTTAGATTGTTCAATATTTAGTTGTAAGCTGCAAACGCCACACATTATCACAAATTCAAATAAAATGTGAGATTGTTTGATGTATAGTATGGTTTAGATTGTTCGGCATTTAGCTGTGAGTTGCAAACGCCATGCATTATCACATTATGGTATAACATGTGCACATCACGTGTATCACCGCTATATTCATGCATGCAATGTTTAAAACACTATGGTCTCCTATTCAAATATATGAATCTGCTTTCATATCAAATTATGATCTTTCTTAGTCTCTTACACCCACACAATCCTCTAACCTTTGTAGCCACCACTAACTTTCTCTCATGCATGCACACGCCCTCCTCGCTCTCCCCCTCCCTCGGCATTCTATCCACCGGGCACATTCATTTTTTTCTTTAGGTCGTTCTCCTAGAGTCTCCACAACTCCTTTTCGACACACACCGATCGATAAACCTCTCCAATGATGCCTGCCTACAACATACACACACACCTTCAATCTCCTCCTTTATGTGTCCTTGCCTCGTGTCTCTCATACGGTCACACACACGTGTAAACTCTCGCCCCTCTTTTCATCGATCTCACAACCGCACACTCCTCCCCCTATCTAGCTAGTAGCTGGGCCTCTCGCACCACCTCCTAGATCCATTCTCTCTGTCTATCCGTCTCGCTGGGCCTAATTTGCCTCTAACAAATGGACGTACACTGACCGATCTCTTGCTATACATATAGCTAGCTAGGTCCTTATAACTCGTTTTTACCCACGCGCCGATTGATCTACCTCATTAGTTGTGTCTCTCCCTTCCTCCGAGAAACAACAATTGATCTACTGATCTAGTTAGGTTTGCTTACCAAACAAATGGTTCCCCTTCATCATCCATGGATGCGTCCCGACAGATCTATCACGCATAGGCACACTGTCGGTGTCAAAACCGGCGGATCTCAGGTAGGGGGTCCCGAACTGTGTGTCTAAGCGGATGGTAACAGGAGACAAGGGACACGATGTTTTTACCCAGGTTCGGGCCCTCTCGGTGGAGGTAAAACCCTACTCCTGCTTGATTAATATTGATGATATGGGTAGTACAAGAGTTGATCTACCACGAGATCAGAGGGGCTAAACCCTAGAAGCTAGCCTATGGTATCATTGTTGTTCGTCCTACGGACTAAAACTCTCCGGTTTATATAGACACCAGAGAGGGCTAGGGTTACACAGAGTCGGTTACAATGGGAGGAGATCTTCATATCGTATCGCCAAGCTTGCCTTCCACGCCAAGGAAAGTCCCTATCCGGACATGGGACGAAGTCTTCAATCTTGTATATTCATTGTCCGGGAGTCCGGCCAAAGGTCATAGTCCGGCCATCTAGACACCCCCTAATCCAGGACTCCCTCAGTAGCCCCCGAACCAGGCTTCAATGACGAGGAGTCCGGCGTGCAAATTGTCTTCGGAATTGCAAGGCGGGTTCTTCTCGAGCTCCATATACTTGTAGGATAGTGTCCGGCTTCTGATAAATGCTACGCTCCTTGGCTTCCACGTCCAATAAAGGCCATCTTCCATGTGTCGAACGAATGCGAAAAGCCAGGGTATTTTTACATCCCCCCCCTAGCTGCTCAAATAAGCTGCCTATATAAAAAGAGACAAGGATCTAGATCCAAACCACACCATCTCCCCTTCACAAGCTTTCATCGGAGCGCTTCTGACCAGAAAATCCATTCCATCATGGATAGCCGACGCGGCTCCTCTTCTCGCGCTCCCAGCCCCAAGCCTGGGGATTGGGAGAGATGCTCCGTCCCACATAGCAAGCTAGTAGTGCTTCAATCCAAGGGGCTACTCCCCCCGGCATATATGGTCCCAGTTTGATCCGGGATTGCCACCTATGGCGGCGGAGAGCAGGCGGAGAGCGTCCCCAATCCCTCTCAAGGAAAGGGGGTGTGCCTAGTTCCTTATTTAATAAGGGGACTGGGATTTCCAATTCATCCGTCTCTCCGAGGTCTACTGGAGTTCTACGGCCTCCAGCTACACAACCTCACACCTGCCTCCATACTGCACGTCGCGGGCTTTGTGGCCCTCTGCGAGCTATTCTTGGGCGTCGAGGCCCATTTTGCACTATGGAAGAGGTTGTTCTGCCTTGTGCCCTGCTCTCAGGAGGGGTCAATTTATCAAGTGGGCAGAGCCGAACTATGGCGCATCGCCGGGACCGGATACCTATCCGGTACCCCTAAGAAGGCGTCCGAGGACTGGCCTTCGGAATGGTTTTATATGGATGACGTCCCCCTGCCGGCCCCTGTGCGGATCGGCCTCCCTGAGTTTAACAACGCTTCGTTAAAGAAACGTCTGACCTGGCGCCCACGGAATCCTCAAAGGGAAACTGACAGGGACGTCCTGTACCTGATGAGCCGGATAAGATTGTTGGCTCATTCCGGATTGACCATGATCGAGGTCATGGCCACATGCATTACATGGGGGGTGCAGCTGCTTCAGTACAGAGGCCACCCCATGTGGGATTTCAACGGGGAGGACGACGCCACCCGGTGCGGTCGCAAGGGACCAGATTCGGCTGCCACTCTAACGAAGGTCTTATCCACTTTGTACAAGGGAGAAGAAGAGTAATTCACCCGTGTCAACCCTCGGGGCGGATTCTCCATGTATAGCCCTCCGAGCTGGGTAAGCGAACACTTTCACTTATCTACCCGCTTTCGAAATTCCCATAATTGAGTACTTAGTCTGGCGATGTTAATGCAGGAGCTACGCCAGACGGTGAAGGAGATCAACATCCCTCCCCCACAGCCCGAGGACCCAGAACGGTCCCTCGATCCGGATTCCCAAGGGGACCCGGACTTATGTGTGGAGTTAATTGATGGGGTGTTTCATCAATTGAGTAAGGACAACACCTTAGTGGCCATTACGGACTACTTCCAGCCTCAAAGGTAACCGAGACCGAAGTCCCGGTACTTTGAAGGAGATCCATCCATGCCTTATTTTGAATGCTGTAAACCAATAGTGTTTCGTTTTGCAGGGGAAATCCTTGAGGCGGAGTGTCGGGCCCGCGGTGGGTAGCCAACAAGGGCCGCTGAAGCCAAGCGGGCCAAAGAGAAGTGTGGACCAGATCGAGACTCCGGTGCAACGGTACGGCGTACGAATTTAACGCCTAGGGTTTATGCCCTCAAGTCATGCTAACGCTCATGCTCTCCTTAGGAAGAAAAGAGCCCGCCGGACTATATCCACCGGCCAAACTTCAAGGCCGGGTCCTAAAGCGGAGGCGGACACGGGGCGCGCGTCGGGCGTTCCTCCGACAGAGGACACAGACGGGCTATCTGCCACCAATTCAGAGGTGGAGAGTGCCATGAACCACAGGCATCGCCGGACTATTCTTCAGGACGCATGTTTTTCCCCAGAGGCATTGAACGCCTTTAATACGGGAGATGCGTACCTCCGTGCCGCTCAAAATGGTCTAGCCAGAGCCACAGAGCAGTATGTAAAAGACATACGGGTGAGTAAATCTGATGGTTATATATGTCAGTAGCCCCCGAGACTTGAAATAGTTAAGATAACTGTTTTAAGGATCATATGTTATGCAGGGTCTTACAAAGAAGAACACGCAACTATCTCAGGAGCTGGCAGAGTGCAAGGCCCAACTTGAGGCCACACTGGCCGCTTCAGCTATTTGCCAGGGGACCCCCTCAGGTAATATATGCTCCGAAAAATAATTTTGTTGTGAAGTGCGGCATGTGTGCAATTCTGACGATAACAGTGCAGATGGGGACGGAGTAAATCTGGGCAAGCAACAACTCCTATGCGAACTAAAGGCTAGCGATAGCGTGCTGATGAGCGTGAGGCAAGAGAAGAACAAACTTCAAGACGCCAATACCCAGCTGGGCGAGGAACTATAGGATGTTCATATTCAGCTGTCTGTTTCCGTAAAGGAGAATCGACGACTTCGACGCGGCATTTTTAGTAAGTGCTTGAACGAATTCTCGAAAAAAAATCGGCGAGGAAGTCGATTGACAGAGCTATGTCTGTAGGTCTGCTGACAGGTCGTCCTGCGGAGGAAATTCCTGGTTCAATGGGGGACCTTCTTCCCAAGCTGTTGCAACTGCACGAACGAGTTCGGCAGGCAATGCAGGGCGTCGTCCAGGCTATGTGGCCATCCGTCTCCATGCCTAAAGGCCTTGGGGAGCTTGCAAAGAAGCTTGAGGTAGTGAGACAGTGCTTCCGATTGTGGAAGATATCGGCCTGTCGTCAAGGTGCCAGGGAGGCCTGGGCCTTGGTGGAGACTCGGTACACGAAGGCGGACCCGAACCACATGGCCGAGGTCGGCCCTATGGGTCCGGACGGAAAGGAGATCCCTGTCAGTTTAGTATATGGCCAGGTAGAGCTGGCTGCAAAGTATTCTCAACAGGACTGTAAATTAGACCGCCTGTTGGATGGTATTGAAGAAGAAAATACCGAGTCGGATTGACTCTATAATTTAAAATGACATGAAAAATGCCTTCTAGCCAGATTGTAGATCGGTTGTCATTGCGGACCTTTTCACTTCGACCACTGGACCCTAAAGTCCGGAGTGTATCCGAATACCCTCTCAATTATGTAAGAACTGGGGCATGCATGGAGATAAGGCGTAGGGGTCATAATTGCTTTAGCAGACAAGTGCCCAACTAGTTATGTTATATTACATGGTTAGTAAGAAACATCTTCTAGGGAGAATAGTTCCGTTAGGGGTTCCTTTCCCTGGGAGGCATGCCCTAAAGTGCATGTCCGAACTGCTAAAAAGAGAAGAAAAGCATCTAGGGGCAGATAAATAAACAAGGAAAATCATCTTTTAGTTCACCGACCGAATATTCCCTTAAGAACGCTAGCTTTCGGCTTCACCCAGTCTGAGGTACACATTTGGCTGACCCAGCAGTAACAATCGCAGAGGTGCTCCCTTTACCACCTAGCCGAACGAACGGGAACGTAGGGGTAAGCACAGGAGCTAGGCAACCCAGCTCGGCCAAAACTTAAGTCATATCGATGCATATAATGGTGTATAAAAGGTTTATGCGGAAGTGTAACGCATGTTTTGGGCATGAGGCCCGTTTATATAAACTTCTGATAAAGAAGCCCCTAGGTATGATGAGCGCGGGTGGCGTGTCAAGTATGTGCGAACAATGCGCAAGCAAGCCCCTAAGGGCTTGGGAGAAAAAAAAGAAAAGGTAGGGAGAAGGAGAGAAATGCCAGACAGCTAATGTGAAAAAATAAAAAAGGGGACAGAGGAAGGAGACGAACACGGAGTCCGGCGCTAGGCGTAGAATTGTCGTAGGCGTGCTGCGTTCCATGGGTTCGGCTTGAGTCGGTTGTCCGATGCATTTCGCAGACGGTATGCTCCACCAGTCAGTACTTGGTCGATTATGAAGGGACCCTCCCATTTGGGTTTTAGTTTGTCCTTTTTCTTGTCCCGCAGGCGTAGAACTAGTTCGCCAACGTTATAAGTTTTGGCCCGTACTTCTCTGCTTTGATATCTTCGAGCCTGCTGTTGATAGAATGCGGAACAGGCTTTTGCCACGTCGTGCTCCTCCTCCAATGCGTCCAAGCTGTCCTGCCGATCGAGCTCGGCTTCTCTTTCTTCGTACATGCACACGCGAGGTGAGTCATGAATTATGTCGCAGGGCAGCACTGCCTCTACGCCGTACACCATAAAAAATGGTGTGAATCCGGTAGTACGATTCGGCGTGGTCCGCAGCCCCCAGAGTACGGAGTCAAGCTCCTCTACCCAGTGCGTGTTAGATTCCTTGAGGGATCGCACTAGTTTGGGTTTGATGCCGCTCATGATGAGACCGTTGGCTCGCTCGACTTGAATGTTAGTTTGTGGGTGATAGACTGAAGCGTAGTTGAGCTTGATGCCCATGTTTTTGCACCAGAGTTTAACTTCGTCGGCCGTGAAGTTTGTGCCATTGCCAGTTATGATGCTGCGGGGGACGCCGTAACGGTGTACAACCCCGGATATGAAGTCTATCACCGGTCCGGATTTAGTCGTCTTTATAGGCTTGGCCTCTATCCATTTGGTGAATTTGTCCACCATGACCAGTAGATATTTTTTCTTGTGGGTTCCTCCTTTAAGGGGTCCAACCATGTCAAGCCCCCAGACCGCAAAAGGCCAGGTGATGGGTATGGTTTGTAGGGCGGTAGGCGGCATGTGGCTTTGATTAGCGAATAATTGGCAACTGACGCATCGCTGCACTAAGTCCTGAGCGTCTGCCCGGGCCGTCGGCCAATAAAATCCGGTATGGAAGGCCTTGCTTACAAGGGTCCGGGCTGTGGCATGGTGCCCGCCTAGTCCGGCATGAATTTCAGCCAGAAGATTTCGCCCTTCTTCTTCGGAGATACACCTTTGAAGGACTCCGGTTGTGCTCTTCTTATAAAGTTCTCCCTCGTGGGACTTTGTAGGCTTTAGATTGCCGCACTATGCAGCGGGCCTCATTTTGGTCCTCGGGAAGTTCCTTCCTAGTTAGGTAGGCTAGGAATGGTTCTGTCCACGGGGCAATGACTGCCATTATTGTGTGGGCTGACGGTGTTGTTTCGTTGGCAGAGCCACCAACTGTGTCAGAATGTTCGGTGAGGGGTAGTGTGATTGTGTCCGAGCTGTTGTTTCCGGACTCTCCCTCCCATGTTATGGATGGCTTGAAAAGCCTCTCTAGGAAGATGTTGGGAGGGACGGCATCGCGCTTTGCGCCGATGCGTGCCAACACGTCTGCTGCCTGGTTGTTCTCCCGGGCTATATGGTGAAATTCGAGCCCCTCAAACCGGGCTGACATCTTTAAGACGGCGTTGCGATAAGCTGCCATTTTCGGATCTTTGGCGTCAAAGTCTCCATTTATTTGGGATACCGCGAGGTTTGAATCCCCATGGACCTCTAAGCGCTGAATGCCCATGGAGACTGCCATCCGGAGACCATGTAGAAGGGCCTCGTATTGGGCTGCGTTGTTGGAGTCCGTGTACATTATCTAAAGTACGTATTGGACTGTATCTCCGGTAGGGGACGTCAGGACGATGCCAACCCCCAGGCCAGCCAACATTTTGGAGCCGTCGAAGTGCATGATCCAGTTTGAATATGCGCCGTACTCTTTAGGGAGCTCGGCTTCGGTCCATTCGGCGATGAAGTCAGCCAAAACCTGCGATTTGATAGCTTGCCGTGGCTTGTAAGTTATATTGAACGGGAGGAGCTCAATGGCCCATTTGGCAATCCGTCCCGTTGCGTCGCGGTTGTTTATAATATCATTAAGAGGTACTTCGGATGCCACTGTTATTAAACACTCTTGGAAATAGTGTCACAGCTTCCGGGATGCCATGAACACCGCGTATGCTATCTTTTGATAATGCGGGTACCGTGACTTGCATGGAGTTAGGACAGTGGACACGTTGTAAACTGGTTGTTGGAGAGGAAACTTGTGTCCGTCTGTTTCTCGTTCGACGATGAGCACCGCGCTTACAACTTGATGGGTTGCCGCGATGTATAATAGCATTGGTTCGCCCGTGCTGGGCGCGGCCAGGACCGGATTTGTTGCCAGTATGGCTTTGATTTCTTCGAGTCCGGCCGTGGCGGCATCCGTCCACTCGAAGTGTTCGGTGCGCCGCAGGAGGCGATAAAGGGGTAATTCCTTTTCTCCTAAGCGGGAGATAAAGCGGCTTAGAGCCGCCACACATCTTGTCAATTTTTGTATTTGCTTGAGGTCTTTTGGGATATCCAATTGCGACAGAGCACGGATCTTGGCTGGGTTTGCCTCAATTCCTCTACCGGATACAATGAAGCCCAAGAGCTTTCCGGCTGGCACGCCGAAAACGCACTTTTCTGGGTTGAGCTTAATGTCATATGCTCGGAGATTGTCGAACGTGAGCCTCAAGTCGTCTACTAGAGTTTCCACATGTTTGGATTTGATGACCACGTCATCTACGTATGCTTCAACTGTTTTGCCGATCTGGTTGGCCAGACATGTCTGAATCATGCGCTGATATGTCGCGCCGGCGTTTTTGAGCCCGAAGGGCATCGTGTTGAAGCAGAATGGGCCGTATGGGGTGATGAATGCCGTTGCAGCTTGGTCTGACTCTGCCATCTTGATTTGGTGGTCGCCAGAGTATGCATCGAGGAAACACAATGAATCGTGTCCTGCAGTGGCGTCGATGATTTGATCAATTCGGGGGAGGGGGAAGGGATCCTTTGGGCAGGCCTTATTTAGGTCTTTGAAATCGACACATAGGCGCTAGGATTTGTCCTTCTTTGGTACCATCACCAGGTTTGCTAGCCAGTCCGGATGTTTTATATCTCTGATGAATCTGGCTTCCAGTAGTTTTGCTAGCTCCTCTCCCATGGCTTGTCTCTTGGGTTCGGAGAAACGCCGAAGAGTCTCCTTAACGGGCTTGAACCCTTTTAGGATGTTCAGGCTGTGCTCGGCCAGCCTGCGTGGGATTCTTGGCATGTCTGAGGGGTGCCAGGGAAAAATGTCCTAATTTTCTCGTAGGAATTCTCTGAGTGCGGCTTCTACATCAGGTTTTAGTTGTGCCCCGATGGAGGCCGTTTTTGTGGTGTCTGTTGGATGGACTTGGAACTTGACTATTTCGTCTGCCGGCTTGAAGGAGGTGGACTTGGATCTTTTGTCGAGTATCACGTCGTCCCTGTCCACCGTGGAGCGCAACACAGTTAGTTCCTCAGCTGCCAGGGCTTCGGATAGTGCCTCGATGGCCAGTGCGGCTGTCTTGTTTTCGGCACGGAGCACTGTGTCCGGATCACTAGCAGGAGTGATGATTCCATTGGGTCCGGGCATTTTGAGCTTCATGTACCCGTAATGGGGTATAGCTTGAAAAATTGTGAATGCTTCTCGCCCTAACAGAGCGTGGTATCCACTGCTGAACGGGGCCACTTGAAATGTGACTTCCTCGGATCTGTAATTATCCGGCGTGCCGAACACCACGTCCAGTGTGATTTTCCCTGAGCAGCATGCTTCCCGGCTGGGGATTATTCCTCTAAAGGTTGTGTTGCTTCGCTCAATGTGGCTCCAGTCTATTTCCATTTTTCGCAGTGTTTCCTCATAGATGAGGTTCAATCCGCTGCCGCCGTCCATGAGTACCTTTGTAAGCCGGAAGCCGTCCACTATCGGACTGAGGACCAATGCAGCTGGTGCTCGGGCTGACCGGAATTTAGGTTTGTCACTGGCATTAAAAGTAATAGCCGTGTCACTCCATGGATTTATTGTTGCTACCTGGTAGACTTCAGTAAGGCTGCAGAGCGTTCGCTTCCTCTCATTGTTCGATGTGAAGGTCTCGAAGACTGTTGACACCGTACTGGCATTTCTGGGGTGGTGCTCTGCGGATTTTGGAGTTAGAAGCTCCTCGCCACTCCTGGCCACCTGCCGGAGTATCCAACATGCTCTAAAGCTGTGAGTTGGTGCGACTTCCCCTGAACTATGAATTTTACAGGGTCCATTGAGCCATCCTTCCAGTATGGTCCCATACCCTATAGAGGGTTTTTGTTTTTTGCTGTTTGGCTTAGGTGCCTGGCGATAATGCGCCCCTTTGTTTCAGACTGGGATTGTATTCAGGGCCGGATTGTCCCAGAACTTCATTTCGGTTTTCCGAACGCTTTCTATCGCACAATACTTTTGTACTATGGATGTCAAGTCGGTGAAGCGTGTATTTTCGCGACGACTTATGGCGTTGAGGATTCCGATGTCCGTGCAGTTGTTACAGAAGAATGTAATTGCATCCTTCTCACGGCAGTCCTTTATCCTGTTTATAACCCCGAGGAATCTGGCCCAGTAGTGGTGTACTGTTTCCCCGGGCTCTTGCCGTATTTGGGATAAATCCCTTATAGTTGGGTGGGCGGGTGGATTTAAATCCGGAACCTCGCCCGATCTAAGACTCAGGGGCCAAGAAATTTCCAAATCCGGAAGCTTGTTTTCTTGGAGGTTATTCAATGAATCAGGCCTCCTGCCTGACTTCAGGTTCAGGGCTTGGGCGACATCCTCCCCTCCACGGATATCCGGCTTGGAGGGGTCGGGAATCCAGACACATCTGGTCCTTAGGATGGGCGAAGATTCGCCGCGTTGTTCTTCCACCACTCCAACATGGTGGGTGCCCTGGGAGAGTCGATCTCTCTCTGATCGGGTTTAAGCCCCATCTGGCCGTAATCTATAGCGACTCCCAGGGCGGCGATGTGATCCAAGAGCTCGTTTAGGGAAGAGAGCTCCATCGGATCTAACTGCTCGGCGAGTTCCGAGCTGATCTGGAGATTGCTTTTGATGACCCGAGAGGTCATCGCCGGCGCGGCGGCCGAACATGCGGTCATCAAAAACCTACCTAGCCGGAGAGTTTGGCCGACAGCCAAAGCTTCTTTAGCAATAGCGCCGTCTTTAAAGACGGGGTGCGGCATCCTTCCTGTTGGTGACGACACAGAGGAACTCTCAATGAAAGCACCAATGTCGGTGTCAAAACCGGCGGATCTCGGGTAGGGGGTCCCGAACTGTGCGTCTAAGCGGATGGTAACAGGAGACAAGGGACATGATGTTTTTACCCAGGTTCGGGCCCTCTCGGTGGCGGTAAAACCCTACTCCTGCTTGATTAATATTGATGATATGGGTAGTACAAGAGTTGATCTACCACGAGATCAGAGAGGCTAAACCCTAGAAGCCATCCTATGGTATGATTGTTGTTTGTCCTATAGACTAAAACTCTCCGGTTTATATAGACACCAGAGAGGGCTAGGGTTACACAGAGTCGGTTACAATGGGAGGAGATCTTCATATCGTATCGCCAAGCTTGCCTTCCATGCCAAGGAAAGTCCCTATCTGGACACGGGATGAAGTCTTCAATCTTGTATCTTCATAGTACGGTAGTCCGGCCAAAGGTCATAGTCCGGCCATCCGGACACCCCTAATCCAGGACTCCCTCTGTAACGCCCTCGATGCGGCTATATCTCCCACGTGTCGAAGCACGACTTAGAGGCATAACCGCATTGAAAGCAATGTCGCAAGTGAGGTAATCTTCACACAACCCATGTAATACATAAGGGAAAGAGATACATAGTTGGCTTACAATCGCCACTTCACACAATTACATGAATAAAGCATTACATCATCCAGATACAATCAAGGTCCGACTACGGAACCAAAATAAAAGAAGAACCCCAAATGCGACAAAGGTCCCCGATCGACCCCAACTGGGCTCCACTACTGATCAACTAGAACGAAACAACACAAAGGGCAAGATCTTCATCGAGCTCCTCCTTGAGCTTGGTTGCGTCATCTGCACGGTAACATAGGCACCTGCAAACTGGTTTTGGAAGTATCTGTGAGCCACGGGGACTCAGCAATCTCGCACCCGCGAGATCAAGACTATTTAAGCTTATAGGAAGGATGGAGTAATGAGGTGGAGCTGCAGCAAGCGACTAGCATATATGGTGGATAACATACGCAAATGAGAGCGAGAAGAGAAGGCAAAGCACGGTCGATAAAAGTATGATCAAGAAGTGATCCTATAGCAACCTACGTCAAGCATAACTCCAACACCGTGTTCACTTCCCGGACTCCGCCGGAAAGAGACCATCACGGTTACACACGCGGTTGATGTATTTTAATTAAGGTCAACTTCGGGTTTCTACAACCGGACGTTAACAAATTCCCATCTGCCCATAACCGCGGGCACGGCTTTCGAAAGTTCAAATCCCTGCAGGGGTGTCCCAACTTAGCCCATGACAAGCTCTCACGGTCAACGAAGGAATAGACCTCCACCCGAGACATTCCGATCAGACTCGGTATCCCGGTACAACAAGACATTTCGACAGGGTAAAACTAAACCAGCAACACCGCCCGAATGTGCCGACAAATCCCGATAGGAGCTGCACATATCTCTTTCTCAGGGCACACTCAGATAGGTCAAGCTACGAGTAAAACCAACCCTCAAGTTTCCCCGAGGTGGCCCCGCAGGCTGCCCAGTTCGGACCAACACTCAGAGGAGCACTGGCCCGGGGGGGGGGTTAAATAAGATGACCCTTGAGTCTGCAGAACCCAAGGGAAAGAAAAGGCTAGGTGGCAAATGGTAAAACCAAGGTTGGGCATTGCTGGAAGAGCTTTACTTAAGGCGAACTGTCAAGGGGTTCCCATTATAGCCCAACCGCGTAAGGGACGCAAAATCCGGGAACAAAACACCGATATGACGGAAACTAGGGCGGCAAGAGTGGAACAAAACACCAGGCATAAGGCCGAGCCTTCCACCCTTTACCAAGTATATAGATGCATTAATTAAGTAAGATATATTGTGATATCCCAACAAGTAAACATGTTCCAACAAGGAACAACATCTCCATGTTCCAACAAGGAACGATCTTCAATCTTCACCTGCAACTAACAACGCTATAAGAGGGGCTGAGCAAAGCGGTAACATAGCCAAACAACGGTTTTCTAGGACATGGTGGGTTAGAGGTTTGACATGGCAATTTGGGAGGCTGACAAGCAAATGGTAGGCATCATAGCATTGGCATGGCAAAAGAGCGAGCAAACTAGCATAGCAAAGATAGTAGTGATTTCGAGGGTATGATCATCTTGCCTGAGATCCCGCAAGGAAGAAGAACGAATCCAAGAAGAAGACAAACGGTCGTAGACGAACAAATCCTCACAACTCCGGAACGAAACCGAAGCTAACGAGAGAAGCAACCCGGAAAGAAACAAACAACATAGTAAACACACAAGCACATCAACATAGCATGATGCACAATCAAGTATGATGCATGTCCGGTTTAATGAGGCATGGCATGGCAAAGTGCAACAAACAATACTACAAGTTAAGTGGAGCTCAATATGCACGAGGTGCATGTTGACGGAACACCACATCAATTATTTAGTTATCTCTCGTTTAAGCTACCCAACAATATTAACTGTTGTTAAACATGGCAAGAGGTGAAGCATAATATAAACTATACCATCTAAACTATTTAAATGGGGCCGGATATAAAAACAACAATTCCGGTAAATCCCCATATGCATTTAGCAATTTAATGCAACAACAAGTTTAAACATTTTAAATGTTGTTATCATGATGCGGATGACATATACAAGTTTTATGTAATTTTATGAAAATGTTGACATGAGCATGTTATGAAGCATTTGGTCACCATGGCGGAACAAAAAGGGTGCCACGGCGGCGAAACAAAAATGGTGCCACGGCAACGTATCCGAAAATGATGTCACGGCAACATATCGGTTCCGGTAGCTCACAGAGATACCGGTGCAAAAGGAGGCGTGAGCGTGTCATGCAAGATGGTGGGGTGATCCCGGCTTCCGGGTTCCCACGGGACGGTGGCACGGCAAAAGAGGGGCATCGCAAGGATGATTCGATCACGGTGCAAAACTCGAGCATCTCATTCAACACATGCATTAACGGCGGTCGTTCTCGGCGGTTATACCTTTGAAGCGTGCGTTCTCGGGCAGAACGAGTTCGGTACGATGTAGAGGAAGTAGACGTTCTCGTAGCGGTCGTAGAGGAGGTAGTTGTTCACGTGTCGTCGTGGGAAGTAGTTGTTCATGTTTCGTAGAGGTACTCGCGATCTTGGCGACGGTAGTTGTACACTTGACGGTTTTCGGCGACGGTAGTGGTACACGGCCGTAGATGTCCGGGGTCGTCGGTAGAGCTACTTGGCGGACCATGTAGTCGAACTTGGCGCACCCGAAGGGGTACTTGACGAAATCCACCTCGGATGTAGTCGTACACGTTTTTCGTAGATGAACTTGGCGTTCCTGGTTTGGTGGTTGTGGAGGCAGGGGTACTTGACGCATGCATGGAAGGGTCTTGGTGTTCCGGGTACACGGGTCTTCGTGCGACAAGACGAGCAGGGGATGGCCACAACAGGGAAGGTGCAGCTGTTGCTGCTGCCGTCTTTGACAGAGGTGAGATCCAGCGGAGGAGCTGGCGAGGCAGCGGCGCTGGGCAGCCAAGGAGACGGGGTCGCGCGCAGGGTGGCCCTCCGGGAGGCGCGGGGCGATGAGGAGGAGGCCGCAGGTGAGGGAGGAGGAGGCAGCGACAGGAGCCGGCGGGGACGCGGGGTCACACACTCGATGCGGGAGGAGCAAGGTGGCGCCATGGCCGAAGCAGCAACGGGCAACGACGGGCATGGGAGGCGCCCTTGTGTGCGCCCGTGGCATCGAGCACGGGAGGAGAGGCGGACGGGGTCCCGATGTAGGGGCGCAGCAGGGGCCGATGTAGGTCGTGAGGTCCCTGGGTGGGCGGCGGAGCCGCGGGGCTCGGCGCGGGTCCTCGGGGCGCCGACGGCAGGAGGTGGCGACGCGGTCGCGAGAAGAGCAACGGCAGCAGGGCGCATTGCTGCGGAGCTGAAGAGAACGACGATGGAAGGAAAGGAGGCCATGGATCGGGCGCCATGGGAGGCAAGGCGTGGGGCTAAGAGGGGTCGGATGCGAGGCTGCGAGGGAGAGGGTGAGATCAAGAGGAGGGAGTGGATCGATCGGGAGAGAGGGCGACGAGGTCGGGCGCTGGCGGCGGAAGGAAAACAAGGAGGAGGGGATCGAGAGGAGGGAGTCGGGCTAGCGAGGCTAGGGTTTGGTCGGTGGGGCGCCGGCTAGGCTGCAGATGGGCCTTGGAGGCTGGGCCTGGGAGGTCCAAGAGGTCGGCTAGAGCCAGCCTCTGTCCCTCTCACTTATTTTCCATAACAGGAAAAATATGCAAGGAATGAAAAGTGGTGAAGAAAAGGTTAAGGAGTTTGGGCATGGGGTAAATTTCATGGACTCACAAAAATGAGCTCGATCCAGAAAAAATAGAAGTGGGCATGACCGAAAGATTTAAATTCAAACTCATTTGAAATTCAAATGGGTTTGAACTAGGACTTGATAAAACGAAGGTCCAAAAATGTTGAGGATTTTTGGTGGAGCTCCGAAAAAAGATGAAAGAATAAAAGACAAGGTTAGAGGTCGAGAGATGTGATAACAAAGGCATTGGGATTATTTTGCAAGTGGGTTATGGTTAATTCCAAATAAATGGAATAATTACTATAGCTCTCTAAATATCGAGAGGACATGTTTTAAAGAGAATCACCATGTGAATTCCCTCGATTTAAATGGATCAAAGATCCATGCCATTTATTTAGTTGAGTTTTAAAAAGGGTTGCATGATGACATGATGCAATGCACATGATGCAACGATGAATGCAACAAGCAAAACAAACACACGATAAAACTGGGAGTAGATGGAAGTCTTCTGAAGCGTCGGTCTTGGGGCGTTACAACACTCCACCACTACAAGAGGATCTCGTCCCGAGATCTAGAATGGCACCGGAGGGAAAACGGAAGAGAAAGAGAAGAGGTAAACCAAATTGCTTCTTTGACCAATGAGTGAAACCAAAGAACCTTGAGAGGTTGAACAAATTGAAAGAAAGAATACAAAGGAGATGAACGAGATTGCAAACAATCCGTTAGAAAGAGGAACAAGGAACATTACGAGAACTTGAAGGTTGCAAAGACATGAATCAAGAGTTTAATGGACAAGATAGAATTCGAAACCACTCCGGTTAAAACAAGATGAGAGGGGAAGAATTCGGGCAGTACTCCGGTTGAACATGGAAGGAATAGAACATGAACTTGAGAAGATGGGATGTTACTTGATGAAATCAACAACACACTGCCTCCGGAACTATTGAAAGAATGGCACAATGGGTAAGAAGGATTTCAGACAGCTCTCCAGTTGAGGAAGGAGGGAAAACTTGATAAGATTAGAGGACTCGAATGAAAACACGACACTCCGGTTAAATGGATAAGCAAGAAAAGAACACGATCCTCACGAATCGAGATGGTGAGTGAAAAGAGCAACGTCACAATGCCTCCAAAAGAAATAATAGAAGATATATCATTGGAATAACAGAATGGAGAAGAAAATGCCAACTTCTGCCAAAAATGAGTTTGGAAAGCATCCTTGCAAAGAAGAATTGAACGGAGTTGTTGGAAAATCAACAACGAAAAGCACAAGCTTGTAGTGGGCTTATGGAAAACATCTCAAAATTATGAGGTGACAACCAGCCACTAACGGAAACAATTACTTGCTTGAGATTAACGAAGAGATGAAAACTTCTTCCACCAAGATGATAAAGAGATAACTTGGATCATTGGCAAGCACCACAAATAGCAACATTCCTAATGGAAGGCTTTTAGGTGAAATATGACACAAGATAACTCCAACAACGAGGTTGATGGATTTAAAAATAACTCATTCTTAACAACATGTGAATCATGGAACATGAACTCAAATTATCAAGAATGACATAATACCACCTCCAAAATATGGTAGAAAGAATTGCACTCAGGATTACCATATGAAGAAAGCTTGAGCTCCTTAGGAAAGAATCTCGATGAAAACTTTGAGAAGGGAATTAAATCCTTGATGAACCATCATGTAGAACCTCCATGAAGAACTCCGGTAAACAAAAGGAATGAAAAGAAAGAGAAATTGAAAACACAAGGTGAATCCTTGCAATGATTTAGATGGATCTCCGTGATAATTAGAGCTTGGAACTCCGGGAAAAAGAGAAGATGAAACAAATGAAACCGAGAATTTTAAGGGCCTCCGGAATAAAGAATTAATCACTTGGATGAACAAGAATAAGAATTATGTTATGCTTATCCTTCACCAATTAAATTGATGACAATCAACGGATTTGGCATACTACTTATTCTCGTAGAAAGGATTAAGAGAGATATGGCGTAAACTTGAGAAGGTCTTCAACGAACCACCGGTAGGATTGGAACAACAAATGAATTGATATGATGAACAAGGAAGAGAGATCTTGAAAGAACCACCGTAAGAATTGAAAATGATCGAAGTAGGGGTGCATCACCGGTAAGAATTAGCAAATGAACGAAGGTGCTTGAGACAAACTAGATACCTGAGAACAAAGAGATCAAGAACTGATTAGAGGATATTCGATAGATGCACCGGCAAGATAGGAGAATGATAACTGACGGCTGAGAATGAATAAACCTGAATTGATGGACTCCGGATGACAAACTGAGAAGACTCTTGAATATCTCCTGATGGGTGAAAAAGATTCTCACAATCGAAAACAATTATGAGAGGATGGCAACAAGCTAGCACCATGAATCTTGAAGAGAATAGAGCAAGATTAAAGAGAAACTCTTCTTCGGTCTTCAAATGATGAGAATGACAACGAGAAACACCACCAAGAATTATTGAGGCACACCGGAAGAATCAAAAGCGTAGAGGTTGAGCCAACTATGAAAAGAATTTGAAAGATCTTGGAGAAAAGCATTTGACTGATGATAACTCATTCTTACGTCAAACTTGGAGAAGAATTTAGGATAGCTCTGGGAAAATAGAAGAGTCAGGTAAGATCCTGGGAAAAGACCTGTGGGTTAGGGCCCACTCAAAAGAACACCGTTGAAAAGATTTAAAAGAGATGTTGCACCGGTTGAATTAAATGACTTGAATGAGATACCAATCTCGAAAGAGCTTGAACGAATGCAGAGTGGAAACACGAATCTTCGAGATATCTTGAGCACTCCGGAATAACAAATAGCGAGAAGTAGAATGATAATGAGGTGCAGCGGTATGAGAAGACATTGAAATGAGGAAAAAGGTATGATCAACAAAACTTGACTTGAATCCACCGGATAAGAGAAAGGAATGGCGAATGACGAACTAGTAGAACATCTTCTTGAGAACCACCGGGTAAGAACATTGACGGAAAAGAATGGAGAAACTTCCCATCAATAAAAGGATACATGATTAAGATATCTGAGTCCTTGAACAAAAAGGGTGGGCGGGCGGGAAAAACAAAGGCAACTTGGGGCAGTTGGAATGAACACCATTGAGAAAAACTTAGAATTGATCTTGCGGATGGGGAGAATGATCGGATCCACTTGAAGAGAGACACACTGGTTGAAAAGGATTGGCAAGACAATCTCGATGATCAAGAAGGATTAGTATTCACATAGCAATATGAGAACACCATTTAGGAAAGGTATGGATTCAACATTTGACTTCGAAGCAACTCGAATACCACAAATAAAACAAAACAAAGGATTTGGCTTGCAGAATAAGCCAGAACAAACATATGATAGAGATTTCGTCCGAAGTTTTCGTGGTGGGGCCTACACGGGCTCGAGTGTACAACACCATCATGTACAAGGCAGTGCACATGACATACGAAGCGTCCCCGAGTCGGCATAGCCAAGGACTCTTTAAGACACAACGAGACCACTGTAAAACCAACCGTGAATAGGCGGACCACTAGACGTCGAACCCCAATTTCATATCATACATCCGTCGGAAAGATATCCTAAGAGCTACTTGAATTCCCACCTATGAAACTCCCGAAATTTTCAGGTTATGCAATCAGGTGTTGGGGATACAGGGGAAGCATAATATCTCACCCAAAACTAACAAATCCTACATCCAGCTGTATCCATCCTTCAACACATAACCAAGAAACCTTCGGAAATCGTCTACCTCAACCTTCGAAAAGCATCCGTTATACAAGTTATGGCAATACTCCCGTACTCACCTCAGTACTGGGTTATCGGGGTTATCTCACCAACAACTGCATAAAAGAGATTTTCGATGTCGGCGTACTAAACTCAGGTATTCCAGAACTGCAACGATAAGATTATGATGACAACACCTCAGAGCTCAACTCCCCGGGACACTTCCACTAAACCCCTGACAGGAGGCACCAAGACAATGTTCTCATCATAAAACCATCGGAACGATTCCAAGATACCCGCGTGATCCTAAAAAAATTTAGTGAAATTTGAGAAGAGAAGAGTCAAAACTCTACGTCAGGATGCCTTACCAGAGCAATGAAGAGACTGGGGAGTAAAAAGAATTCCTAACTCTCCGATATATAATTCCTAAGGACTCAAAACATTTTTCTAGACACAACTCGGCCGCTAAAAGCGATCAATCAGTGGGGGCTCCTAAGGTCGGGGAAGGCTCTGATACCAACTTGTAACGCCCTCGATGCGGCTATGTCTCCCACGTGTCGAAGCACGACTTAGAGGCATAACCGCATTGAAAGCAATGTCGCAAGTGAGGTAATCTTCACACAACCCATGTAATACATAAGGGAAAGAGATACATAGTTGGCTTACAATCGCCACTTCACACAATTACATGAATAAAGCATTACATCATCCAGATACAATCAAGGTCCGACTACGGAACCAAAATAAAAGAAGAACCCCAAATGCGACAAAGGTCCCCGATCTACCCCAACTGGGCTCCACTACTGATCAACTAGAACGAAACAACACAAAGGGTAAGATCTTCATCGAGCTCCTCCTTGAGCTTGGTTGCGTCATCTGCACGGTAACATAGGCACCTGCAAACTGGTTTTGGAAGTATCTGTGAGCCACGGGGACTCAGCAATCTCGCACCCGCGAGATCAAGACTATTTAAGCTTATAGGAAGGATGGAGTAATGAGGTGGAGCTACAGCAAGCGACTAGCATATATGGTGGATAACATACGCAAATGAGAGCGAGAAGAGAAGGCAAAGCACGGTCGATAAAAGTACGATCAAGAAGTGATCCTATAGCAACCTACGTCAAGCATAACTCCAACACCGTGTTCACTTCCCGGACTCCGCCGGAAAGAGACCATCACGGTTACACACGCGGTTGATGTATTTTAATTAAGGTCAACTTCGGGTTTCTACAACCGGACGTTAACAAATTCCCATCTGCCCATAACCGCGGGCACGGCTTTCGAAAGTTCAAATCCCTGCAGGGGTGTCCCAACTTAGCCCATGACAAGCTCTCACGGTCAACGAAGGAATAGACCTCCACCCGAGACATTCCGATCAGACTCGGTATCCCGGTACAACAAGACATTTCGACAGGGTAAAACTAAACCAGCAACACCGCCCGAATGTGCCGACAAATCCCGATAGGAGCTGCACATATCTCTTTCTCAGGGCACACTCAGATAGGTCAAGCTACGAGTAAAACCAACCCTCAAGTTTCCCCGAGGTGGCCCCGCAGGCTGCCCAGTTCGGACCAACACTCAGAGGAGCACTGGCCCGGGGGGGGGGTTAAATAAGATGACCCTTGAGTCTGCAGAACCCAAGGGAAAGAAAAGGCTAGGTGGCAAATGGTAAAACCAAGGTTGGGCATTGCTGGAAGAGCTTTACTTAAGGCGAACTGTCAAGGGGTTCCCATTATAGCCCAACCGCGTAAGGGACGCAAAATCCGGGAACATAACACCGATATGACGGAAACTAGGGCGGCAAGAGTGGAACAAAACACCAGGCATAAGGCCGAGCCTTCCACCCTTTACCAAGTATATAGATGCATTAATTAAGTAAGATATATTGTGATATCCCAACAAGTAAACATGTTCCAACAAGGAACAACATCTCCATGTTCCAACAAGGAACAATCTTCAATCTTCACCTGCAACTAACAACGCTATAAGAGGGGCTGAGCAAAGCGGTAACATAGCCAAACAACGGTTTGCTAGGACATGGTGGGTTAGAGGTTTGACATGGCAATTTGGGAGGCTGACAAGCAAATGGTAGGCATCGTAGCATTGGCATGGCAAAAGAGCGAATAAACTAGCATAGCAAAGATAGTAGTGATTTCGAGGTTATGATCATCTTGCCTGAGATCCCGCAAGGAAGAAGAACGAATCCAAGAAGAAGACAAACGGTCGTAGACGAACAAATCCTCACAACTCCGGAACGAAACCGAAGCTAACGAGAGAAGCAACCCGGAAAGAAACAAACAATATAGTAAACACACAAGCACATCAACATAGCATGATGCACAATCAAGTATGATGCATGTCCGGTTTAATGAGGCATGGCATGGCAAAGTGCAACAAACAATACTACAAGTTAAGTGGAGCTCAATATGCACGAGGTGCATGTTGACGGAACACCACATCAATTATTTAGTTATCTCTCGTTTAAGCTACCCAACAATATTAACTGTTGTTAAACATGGCAAGAGGTGAAGCATAATATAAACTATACCATCTAAACAATTTAAATGGGGCCGGATATAAAAACAACAATTCTGGTAAATCCCCATATGCATTTAGCAATTTAATGCAACAACAAGTTTAAACATTTTAAATGTTGTTATCATGATGCGGATGACATATACAAGTTTTATGCAATTTTATGAAAATGTTGACATGAGCATGTTATGAAGCATTTGGTCACCATGGCGGAACAAAAAGGGTGCCACGGCGGTGAAACAAAAATGGTGCCACGGCAACATATCCGAAAATGATGTCACGGCAACATATCGGTTCCGGTAGCTCACAGAGATACCGGTGCAAAAGGAGGCGTGAGCGTGTCATGCAAGATGGTGGGGTGATCCCGGCTTCCGGGTTCCCACGGGACGGTGGCACGGCAAAAGAGGGGCATCGCAAGGACGATTCGATCACGGTGCAAAACTCGAGCATCTCATTCAACACATGCATTCGGTCCACGGCGGTCGTTCTCGGCGGTTATACCTTTGAAGCGTGCATTCTCGGGCAGAACGAGTTTGGTACGATGTAGAGGAAGTAGACGTTCTCGTAGTGGTCGTAGAGGAGGTAGTTGTTCACGTGTCGTCGTGGGAAGTAGCTGTTCATGTTTCATAGAGGTACTCGCGATCTTGGCGACGGTAGTTGTACACTTGACGGTTTTCGGCGACGGTAGTGGTACACGGCCGTAGATGTCCGGGGTCGTCGGTAGAGCTACTTGGCGGACCATGTAGTCGAACTTGGCGCACCCGAAGGGGTACTTGACGAAATCCACCTCGGATGTAGTCGTACACGTTTTTCGTAGATGAACTTGGCGTTCCTGGTTTGGTGGTTGTGGAGGCAGGGGTACTTGACGCATCCATGGAAGGGTCTTGGTGTTCCGGGAACACGGGTCTTCGTGCGACAAGACGAGCAGGGGATGGACACAACAGGGAAGGTGCAGCTGTTGCTGCTGCCGTCTTTGACAGAGGCGAGATCCAGCGGAGGAGCTGGCGAGGCAGCGGCGCTGGGCAGCCAAGGAGACGGGGTCGCGCGCAGGGTGGCCCTCCGGGAGGCGCGGGGCGATGAGGAGGAGGCCGCAGGTGAGGGAGGAGGAGGCAGCGACAGGAGCCGGCGGGGACGCGGGGTCGCACACTCGATGCGGGAGGAGCAAGGTGGCGCCATGGCCGAAGCAGCAACGGGCAACGGCGGGCATGGGAGGCGCCCTTGTGTGCGCCCGTGGCATCGAGCACGGGAGGAGAGGTGGACGGGGTCCCGATGTAGGGGCGCAGCAGGGGCCGATGTAGGTCGTGAGGTCCCTGGGTGGGCGGCGGAGCCGCGGGGCTCGGCGCGGGTCCTCGGGGTGCCGGCGGCAGGAGGTGGCGACGGGGTCGCGAGAAGAGCAACGGCAGCAGGGCGCGTTGCTGCGGAAGCTGAAGAGAACGACGATGGAAGGAAAGGAGGCCATGGATCGGGCGCCATGGGAGGCAAGCGTGGGGCTGAGAGGGGTCGGATGCGAGGCTGCGAGGGAGAGGGTGAGATCGAGAGGAGGGAGTGGATCGATCGGGAGAGAGGGCGACGAGGTCGGGCGCTGGCGGCGGAAGGAAAACGAGGAGGAGGGGATCGAGAGGAGGGAGTCGGGCTAGCGGGGCTAGGGTTTGGTCGGTGGGGCGCCGGCTGGGCTGCAGATGGGCCTTGGAGGCTGGGCCTGGGACGTCCAAGAGGTCGGCTAGAGCCAGCCTCTGTCCCTCTCACTTATTTTCCATAACAGGAAAAATATGCAAGGAATGAAAAGTTGTGAAGAAAAGGTTAAGGAGTTTGGGCATGGGGTAAATTTCATGGACTCACAAAAATGAGCTCGATCCAGAAAAAATAGAAGTGAGCATGACCGAAAGATTTAAATTCAAACTCATTTGAAATTCAAATGGGTTTGAACTAGGACTTGATAAAAGGAAGGTCCAAAAATGTTGAGGATTTTTGGTGGAGCTCCGAAAAAAGATGAAAGAATAAAAGACAAGGTTAGAGGTCGAGAGATGTGATAACAAAGGCATTGGGATTATTTTGCAAGTGGGTTATGGTTAATTCCAAATAAATGGAATAATTACTATAGCTCTCTAAATATCGAGAGGATATGTTTTAAAGAGAATCACCATGTGAATTCCCTCGATTTAAATGGATCAAAGATCCATGCCATTTATTTAGTTGAGTTTTAAAAGGGTTGCATGATGACATGATGCAATGCACATGATGCAACGATGAATGCAACAAGCAAAACAAACACACGACAAAACTGGGAGTAGATGGAAGTCTTCTGAAGCGTCGGTCTTGGGGCGTTACACCCTCACACACACAGAAACACATCCCCACTCTTATTGATAACATTGCAGTTCCACCATCAATTTGTCTAGTAGGCCTCTCCCACCATCTCCAAAAAGCAACTCCACCACCCATCCAACACTCTACCCCTCCCCCCACCCCCTCCCCCCCCCACACACACCGATACATCGAGCGCTCTAGTCATGTCTCCCTGCCACACACAAACTTGACATGTGCTCTCTAACGTTCCGGTAGGCCAGTCGCCCTATATCTTTGACTTGCACACACACACAATTTTGATGGCTCTCTTCATCGATCTCGCACCCACCCACTTGATCCTCTCTTCGACTCTATCGATAGCTATGACCCCTCCCTCTCTTCTCGTGGATTGCCCGACCCTCTATGTATGATATGGATAGGCCTCCATTTCACACACATTGCATGCAAAATTTTGTTTGAGATGTCATCGACACATATTCCCACAAATAATTCATGAAATCAACCCCCACCCACCCCACCCCCACCCCAAAACAAAAAACACTCATGAATGCGGTTTGTATCTCTCACACACACCCACATAGGTGGGGGACATGCATGAAGAGAAGAGGTGCATGAACGGCACGCGTACTCCCATCTCTTTCCGAACCACACCCGCGCGGGTACACGGTGGATCTCACTTCTATATGAAAAAGGCAGCCCACGTGGTAATTTGGCACGTGTACTGGTTGTCCACTTGGTGGAGGGAGGATCGTCTACCATGGGTGTACAAACAAATTGCGACTTGACGCGTTATGTTAAATTAAAAAAAGAGGCAAAACATGTGGGGCCTACCTTAGAGGCAAGGCTCTTTACACTGGAGTACTTTTGATGTGTCCCGTCAACTCACAGAATGAGGAGAAAAGCTTGCTTAGTATGCCGTCTCCCTCGCCCACGGGCGCGGTGGCTCGCAGGATGAGGTGAAGCTTGCTCCGCCTTACGCCCGCTCCCTCACCCATGCGCACAGTGGCTCGTAGGACGAGGAGAAAAATTTACTACTCCCTCCATTTACACCTCGTCCCTACTACCTTGGTTATAGATATTATATCATATTGTTTGGAATATATATGTCCTTAAGTAGATTTCAATGTGAACTACTAGTACATACTCCAAATACTAATGTATATAGACGTATTTTAGAGTGTAGATTCACTCATTTTGCTCCATATGTAGCACTCTCCCTCGCCCCTCGACCCTCGCCCATGTGGTGGACGTGCATCAATTCATTCGGTCTCATATAGCTAGAACGATATATACTGCACTACCATTATTGCTCGACTTCCCGAAGAGGCGAAGAGCCAATCGCAAGGTTAATATTTTGGAGATGCCAAGCGCAAGGTTATAGGATAACAAGTAGTAGGTGCCGCGTCATTTATAAATAAAGTTTTTTTCTTCAGTGGCACGTATGCAATATGATAGGTTCATATGGAGAGAAAAGGAAACCACTCCACTATATACATAGTCAGGACGGGCCAGCCTACACGGTTGCTTGCTGGGGTTGCTCTCTTCACACTCTCTTGCACAAAACGACTGTGGCCACATCTCTAAAATCCCGGCGGATCATGTCCGCTTGGGGAAAGGGTGGATGCTTAGTATAGATGCGATCGCCGTCGCCGACGGTAAAAACCCACTGTCGGCACGTCCCGATCAGGGGTCCCCGCCATTCTCTCTCACAAAGCCGATGAGGTTGCCTTCGTCCCTTGCTCACTACCGTGACGTGGGCAGTTGCTGCCTCCCGCCTCCCTCCTCAAGGTTGAGCTACATCCCTCAGGTACAACTCCCTTTAGAGCCGGCTTGCACCACTGCTCCAGCTGCCCACATCACTCCCTGTGGATATTTCTCTACTTCTTTTCCCCGCACATACCTCTACTGGATTCTACGTACTGTATTTGTGATGAGTTTATGTCTCATCAACTAGTCCCAGTAATCTTATTCTAATCACGCTTCTTCAATTTCTTTGCCACAGGGATGCTCATCTCGATTTTGGTGAAACTGCACAAAATGATCCGATGGTCAAAAGGTTGCAAACTTCATTTATTAGGAAGCTTGAACGTTGCCAGCAAATTGAAGCCTGGTCAGGGTTCATGGTTCAAGGGCTAGGGACTGCATGGATCGTTTTTTCTTTAGCTGCCTTTGTTCCAAAATAAGTGTCAACTGTAGTAGTAGTACAACTTTGTACTAAAGTTTGCACAAAGTTGAGACACTTATTTTGGAACGGAGGGAGTACATATTTGCTATGATCTGTCAATCATTGAGATGCAATAGCATGCATGTTAGTCTCCTTTGTATTTGATGAAATGTTGCAACGGGCAACCTTGGACGCAATATACATGTAACAGAAGCTGGAAGCTTCATAGCATTGTACAAATTTATCTCGCTGATAAATTATAGTACGTACTATACTAGTACTTTCTCCGTTCCTAAATATAAGTCTTTGTAGAGATTTCACCATGAACCACATGCGGATGTATATAGATGCATTTGAAGTGTAGATTCATTCATTTTGTATTCCGCATGTAGTTCACCTAGTGGAATCTCTACAAAGATTTATCTACTAGTAATAGCTAGCCCCCACTACTAGGAATTCTCTATCCTCTCCTTGAGCCACATCATCAAAATTAATGTAGCCGTTAGATGAACTAAATCAGTCCATAATAGCCGTCTGAACTAGACGTTGAGAGGCCCCGCACTAAGCCACATGCAAGCATGCAGAAATACCGTGGCATGCATGTGAGTGGGTTTTAAATCACATCACCATGTCTGCATGCAAGCATGCACTTGTAGCATGCATGTAAGTGAGCTTTTAAGTCCCATTAACATGTCAAAAAGAAAAATATAATCAACTTATGCAGTAGGAGTTGGCTGATATTTTTTCCTTATGTGGGATGATCTAAATGATGATGGGAGTTTATTTAGTTTGGCTACCACATTTGTCATGCGGTTATGGAGTTTTTTTAGTTCTATGAAATCGATAATTTTGCGCAGAGAGATATACGGCTGTTCCGCGGCAACGCGCGGGGACTCATCTAGTAATATTTAGGAACGGAGGGAGTACTATGTAAAGAGTTAGGTGTCGCACGGTGATAGTGTGAGGTGGGCCATGTAATCACTGAGCCTGCGTGTTTTCACTGCTCTTGCACTCCTCCGCTGTAAAAATGGAGAAAATTGTAATCTAGTAGTAGTACCTACTTTCGCCGAAAGCGTGGGACATCCAGCAGTCCTACCACCTCAGTAATAAAGACCAATGAGCCGTCAAATCACATAGACCCAGCAGTAAGTTGGACGGATGAAGCAACCATCACTCTTGCGCCAGTGAGAGGTCGCGTCCGCTCTGCCCGGGCATGAATGCGGCACCGATTCTTTGGAGTGGCGCTGACCATTTCGGGCGGGAAGCGCGTGCGGGCGATGGAGGGGCTTTGGGTGGGCCAGGCTGGTCAGGAGCGGACGTGGCAGCTGTCCGCATGTCCCTACCGGACACGCCCGGAAACGAGAGGATGCACCGACTCTCGCGGCTGAAATTGTACAGTACACACAATCTCTCTGTAGGAGTAGGTCGATCTGTCGCTCTCTCTAACACACACATGCTGTTAAACACACACACGCACACGCACGCACCTTGGTCCCATTGCGCCTTCTAACGTGACTTATTACACCTAGACGGAGGGAGTAGTAAGTATACGAGATACGGTGGCACACTGACTTAAGTCGAATACAAGTGCCCAAAATTTGTGTGCATGTTATAATAAGGATTCACTTAAAATAGTACGTGAGCGAACAGAGGGATCAATTGAACAGTGTTCCTGAGCAGTAGCTAGATGTGTGAGGTAAGATACACCGCTGGCTCTTTTAATTTTTCTTATTAATTTGTTTGTTTCACCATCTGACTGGTGGGACCCAACGTACTATGTGGAGAGAGGTAAGGTTACTAAGGCTGCATTATTTCCACACCATTGTGGATAGCCTTACCACTAAAGCCACATGACACGATTATGATTGAAATCCCAATGACTCACACACACAAAAAAAACACGGCATGCTTGTCACACGAATGCAGGAATGTATAAAAGGTTATTTTCCTCTCATTGAACATAACGGGAGGGTTGTGTAGCTGGTTAGCCTGTTCGCTCATCAAACTTGAGGTCTCGGGTTCGATTACTACACTTGAGCACAATTTGTGCCAGGAGGATTCTTTAACTGGTCAAAATGGATGGATACGGAGCTATACGATCTTGTAGTGACCGTATAATCACCTCATCACGTATAAGCTGCAGCCTCGGCACTTGTTTTCTAGGGTTTGCATGCTTCACACTCTCTCTCCAGTATATATATATATACACGCTGGAGCCTCAACGCTTGTAGTTTCTCTGTTCACACTCTCTCGCCCTCTCCAGATCTAAACAAGAGTCGTTGGCCTCTCTCTCCCCTCACTGCTGCTCAAAGAGCCAGCAGGATCCGTCCGCCAGGAAGGGAAGGAGGCTTAATGTTGTCGCCATTGGCGAGGGAGGGAATCCACTACCGGCGTAGCTTTTCACTTTCACCTAGCGGCGGCACGGGAGGGCCTCCGACCCCTTCTTCTTCGCCGCCGTCCTGTCGCCCATCGGACCACGCCCCAAGAACCTTAAGGTATAATTTACTTACTCCACATGCATTGCTCTAGCTGCATGTATACCATGAATCTAGGATGTGGTTCAAAGAGGAAAGGAGTGGGGGAAAGTAGTGGGAAAAGTTATATATAGCATGAATCTAGGACGTGGTTCAAAGAGGAAATGAAGGGGGAAAGTTGTATAGCATGAATCTAGGACGTGGTTCAAAGAGGAAAGGAATGGGGGAAAGTAGTGGGGAAAGTTGTATCACATAAATCTAGGACGTGGTTCAAAGAGGAAAGGAAGGGGCGAAAGTAATAGTTCAAAAAGGAAAGTAAGGGACAAGGCTGTAGAGTTTGAGCAGGACTAGATTTGCTGCGCTCACATAGGGAAAGGTGTCTAAAGATAACAAAACTGGGACCAACACAAATATGCTCCTTGGTTGTTTGTTCTTTGTTGCAACAGACTTTGCATGACCACAGTACATCGGTAGATGCACATGGTGCTGGTGCGTCCACTATCCCGTGCAACTCATTAGCTGTTGTTAATCTAAGGCCCTGTTTGGTTAAAAACTCCCTAGTCCCTACCTGCTTGGTTTCAGGGACTAAACATGGACTAGAGGTTATTAAATGACATGCTAAAAGACCATGTTACCCCTAGTAATAAACTAATAGAGACAAGGTGCGATGCATGGCAGGGGCAACTGTTGGAAAAAGTCCCAAAAAGACTCCCTCGGGGTCTTCTTTCTTTAGTCCCAAATGCCCACTTTTAGTCCCTAAAAGTCCCTCCTGTTTGGTTTAGATGGGACTGACACGGAGTTTTTTTAGTCCCTACACCAAAATGTCTCTGTAAAGAAACACCCTCTAATAATGCCGCTGGAAAATTGATGCAATGCCACGGTTAAAAGCAAATTACATGCTTAACAAATTTTATTGTTAATATAATCTCTATGTTAATATTAATCAATGCCACCGTTTGAGAAATGCTACTGTCTTGCTTTCTTTTCCATTTAGATAAGGTAGATGCTTATTTTTGTTGGCTTCTGTGTCATCCACCGTTATTGACCACTAATTGTTTCCTTTGCACCTCTGTGTAAACAGGGTTATCTACTTCACCTCGTTTCCATTGTGACCTTTTGTTGCACTACACAAAACACTTTTGTTTTAAGAGTGTTTTGTGCAGTTCAACCAAAATGTCACACCGACAATGTTGCTTGATTGCTTGATCTTAGTGGAACTGCACAAGAGGAGATCTTACTTCCTATCCGTGTTGGCAAATTCGGTTCAGATCTTCTTCTTGTGAGTTGTTTGAATTCTGCATCATGAGAGGTCAGTACTAGCCTTCTTTCACATGATTCTGCAGTGTGCTTTCATATGTTGTGCTACTTGTACGATAATGTTGCTTGATTTTAGTGAACTGCACAAATGGAGACAAGACTTCCAATCTGTATGTGCACTGTAATATCCCATTGAGGTAAGATAAAGATATTTCACAACTGTTGGCCTATATTTTGCCACTTTCATCAGAAAATTAAGTTTAGTACTATACTTGTGCTCCCTAATTGACATGCCAAATCTTACATTCACTACAAAAAAAATACACTTCCGTGATGATACGTGTTTGTCACAGTAGGTCGCGTTTTTTGTCATGCATGTACATCCATGACAAATTTATGACAGAATCAAGATAGTCATACCTGTGCTGTCATAGAAGTGTTCCATGACATTACCAAAATTATCATCACGGAAGTGTCCTGTCGGGGGTTGGGTGCGACATATGCCAAGGGGTGGCTTATCATGGTGGGGGCGAGTAGAACGTCGCCGGTGCCTGGAAACGGGATGAGGCGAAGACATGCATGCCAGCGGATCTTACCCAGCTTCAGGGCTCTTCGTGGAGATAACACCCCTACTGCTGCTCTCCGGGGTCTCCGCATGATCACTATGGCAAAGTGAGTACAAGGTTGCTCCTTGAGCTGTTTCCTGGAGGTAGGAGAAGGCAAGGCTAGCTCCCTCCTTCCTATATGATCTGGTCTAGTGCTAAAGAAGCTATCCCCGGTGCATGGGTGCCCTGGGGGCTTATATAGGCCCGCCCCTCAGGGATACAATGGTAATCCGGCTGGGTGCGGGTCCCAGCCGTCTGTCTCTCAGGCCGCCATCTTCTCCACCGACCGCTGGGGCCCGCCGACAGGCCCGGTACGGAGCCGACAGGCCCTGTCCGCCACGGGCGGGTCATGCCAGCTGCGGATTACTATAGTCGTGCTTCTAATGACGCTGGCTTGGTCATGGGGTCGTGGCAACAGTGCCGTCGCCTGACGAACGATCACTGTTGCCATTCCCCGTCTTGTCTGGTTAATGGCGTGTGGGGCCCATGGGAGGGGATGGCCAACTCCCGGGGGCCGACTCCCAACGGGTCTGTCTTGTGGCGCTCATGCCGTCTTCTGTACCCCCGCCGACGGGTGGGACCTGCAATCTCTGGGCCGTACAGGCAGGCCGTTGTGGGCACAGGGCGCCGCCCATGGGGGCTGATGTCAGGGCAGGCATGGCAACAGTGCCGCGCCGGACGGAGATCTCCATTGATACGGCGCACTGTGGCCATGCCTGCCCTTCGCAAACGGGGCAGGGATGGGCCACGCGGTTACCGTACCCTGTCCCGTCCATCGTTGCGAAGGCAGGAGGTGGTCGGAGTCGTGGGCCGACTCCCCATAGCCGGCTTCTCTGGAAGCCGCCAGTTAGGAGTCGGCTTATCTCGAAGTCGTCCCTGGGACTCGGCCGTGAGGGGCAGTCGGCGGCCTTGCCGCCGACTCTCAGAAGGCAGCTCTTTATCGTGGGGTCTTGAGGGGCGCAGCCCGCCCCGATGTCTTGAAAGGTCCAGGGGCTCGGGTTAGCCTACCCGTGGCCCATTACTCCGACAGTAGTCCTCGAAGCTGGTGAGGCGCCGAGGGTGAAATGTCGAGGAGCCTCAACAGTTTCATCCTCCTGGTGGTGGAATCTGGACCTTGCTCGCCGTCTTCCCCTAGGCCGACTAGCTGGAGCCGGACTCGCAGAAGGCCGTCTTGCCCCTTAAAGAGTTTGAAGGTCGTAGCCGGATCCAGGCAGCGTGCCTGATAAGCTTCCAAGCAGCTGCCCGTTGTGGACCCGTCGTGTGGCGCCACGCGGCAGGGTCAGTCTGCCCACCCACGCGCGCGACGGGACAAGCCATCAGGCGGGGCCCGCCACTACCGCGCCTCGGCACGCGAACGGATCTGTTGCGGCCGTGCGGACGGTTGGGGTTCCCATGTTGTAACTGCGCGCAGTTACTTCGTGTGGTAAATCGTGGGGGCGTGGGGTCCTGGGCACAGTTAATCCCATGTCCGCCCCATCGGCTTCTCAGCCCACGAGCCTATAAGTAGGCAGGGGGAGGGGGCGGCGAGGCACGCGCGCCCATCTCCCCTACTCCCTTCGCTTCCTCTTGCTTCTTCTGCCTCTCGCCGCCGCCGCGCCGAACCACGCCACGCCTGTAGAGATGAGCTCTTCCTCCGCCGCCGCACCTCCTGCCGTGCGCTCCGGCGCGTGGGACGGCTCTGAGGTGGACGACGACCACATTGAGTTCCTTCGTAAGACGCGTCGTCTCCCCGGCGAGAACCTGGTGCGGGCCCGCTCCGCACCGGTGATGGAAGTATCACCGGTGCCGGAGGAGGGCGAGCGGGTCGTATTCTGCTCGCACCTCATGCACGGCCTAGGGCTGTCGGCGAGCAGTTTCTTCCGCTCCTTCTTGGAGTTCCATGGGCTCCAGCCGCACCACCTTACTCCGAACACGGTGGTGCTGCTGGCTGCCTTCGCCACCTTGTGTGAAGGCTTTCTCGGCGTTCTCCCCACCCTCGAGCTATGGGAGAAGTTCTTTCAGTCCAAGCTCGGCACGCACGTCGCCGGCGTGCCGGCCCAGTGTGGTGCCTTCATCGCGATGCAGTGATCGGTGGCTGGCAACCCATTTCCCACCATCTCACTGATTAAGTCGGTGAAGATGTGGCAGCGGTCCTATTTTTATGTGAAGAACGTCACTCCAGACGACGACTGGGTCAATCTGTCGCCTTACGAAGCCGGCGCACCGGCTAGGAGGCTCCCCAGCTGGTCCCACCGGGTCAAGACGCTGACTCCCAATGGTGCCACCGCTGTATCGCGACTCCGAGTGCTGACGCAGTCGGAGGGTTTGACCGGGGCCGACTTGCTGGCCGCCTTCGTGGCGCGCCGAGTCCTCCCACTCTAAGGCCGACCTCATCTGATCTGTCAGATGAGCGGCCACTGGGACCCGAGTCGGATATGTTCCAAGGACATGCCCCACGCGGAGGTGGCGGACACGGTGAATTACATCGCGAACTGGAATCTCGTGGCGGATTGGCGGTTCGGCAAGGAGCCGTACTCACGCGCCAACCCCCCGCTTGTTGTAACTCGTCTCTCTTCTTCTTCTGTCTTCTTTTGCAGCCGAATCCGACTTCTGATCTTTTTTGATTTTTTCGAGTCAGTACCCCCTCATCCAGCCTTCAGCTGGCACCACGGGCCCGGCCCGTCAGCTCGTCTCCGACCGGGAGGAGAGCGACATTGACAACCCTGACTTGGGGGCGGCGGTGATGGAGGCCGACGCCGAAGGAGGAGGAGGAGGCGGAGGCTTCAGGCCCTCGACCACCTTTGCCGACTGGCTTGATGACGACACCGAGGGGGAAGTTGCCCCGCGCCACGAAGCAAAGATCGGCCAGCCGAGCGCGAGTGCCTCCGCCGGCCTGGATGGACAAGGCGGCGTGAAGAGGCGTTGGGCCGGGCCGAGCTTGCTTGGCGGCCAGTCAAAGAAGTTCAAGGGGGCGGCCGCCGCGACCAAGCGGGAAGAGGCGGTCGCGAAGGCCAACCGCTTCCGTAAAGAAGTGAAAAGGCTGCCACTGGTCTCTGCGTAAGTGCCTCCGCCTTTTGTCTTGCTTTCTACTGGTGAATCTTGTCCAAATCTTTTACATGCCTTCCTCGCTTCAGGGCTCCCGTTACCGTTGAGAGGGTCGCCGCCGCCTCCACCATGGGGTCAGTAGAGACGTCCGCCACTACTCGGCGGATTGACCCCGCCGCTGACCTCCGGGAGGCGACGGAGCGGAACGCGCGGGAGAAGCACGATGAGGACGAAGCCGCCCGCCTGGAGAAGGCGGAGGCCGAGAAGGCAGCGGCCTCCACCCAGAGGAAGCTGGATGAGGCCGAAGCCGCCGTCGCGGCAAGGCGGCGAGCTGAGGAGGCCGCGCACCGCCAATCGGCGTTGCTCGTCATCCCGCTGAGCTCCGCGCTGCTGCCCCCGGAGTTCAGGGGCAGACTGGGGAAGCCGGCGGCGAGAACCCCATCATGGAGAGGGAAAGCAGCGGGGCCTCCATGTCGGACACGACCGTGCCGCCACCGCCGCCTCCGCCGCCGTCTGGGAGCGTGCAAGGTAAACAGCCGGCGGGCCCGCCGGTGCCGCTGACTGAGGACGAGTCTGTGGCGAAGCTGCTCCTTCAAGTCGCCTCGCCAGCGCGCCACCGCCTTGAGAAGGCGATTTCGGCGCCACGCCCCTTGGAGACCAGCGCCTCCAGCTCGGCTACCCCAGACGCTGAGGTGACAAGTGCCGCGCCTGTTGGGTGGGTGCGAGGAGGCGGCACGGGCCCGCTGAACCAGGCGCTTCTAGACGTTCAGGTGAAGCTGCGAGCCGAGGGCGACGCCATCCAGAACTACACCAAGGCGCATCTGGCGTCGCGAGCAGGCATCCAGATATGCTTTCCTTTTTTGACTTTGTTTTTTCTTGTTCTTCTCTGTGGGGGCACGCCAGCGCACCCACTGGGTGTAGTCCCCGAGTTTCGGGCCGGCTTCTGAGCAGGCGGCTCAGAACTCCATCCAGCGAGTTCCAAATATTTACCTTTGTCTAAAATTCTTATCACATGAGTATCACAACCTCGGCGTCACTGCCTTCAACCGCAATGTTGAGGAGCTGGGCAAGCGGACTGCCGACTTGTCGGAGAGCCGGAGTGAGTCCTCCTTCTTCTTCGCGGGGGCACGCTGGCGCACCCGCGGGCTGTAGTCCCCGAGATTCAGGCCGACTGCTGAGCAGTCGGGCCGGATCTTCCCGGTGACCTTCTTTGTTGACGACTTAACGTCTTTTTTCTTTTTATTCATCAGAGGCCAACGCCACTCTTCAGTAGCAGCTGGGCTAAGCCAACACCGCCTTGCATGCCAAGGGGGAGGAGTGGAGCAAGCTCGCCGCAGAGCGCGACTTACTGGCTGCGCAGCTGGCGGAGCAAAGGGAGCTCCTCAAGAAGGTGCAGAACGAGGCGGAGAAGAAAGAGACTGCTCTCCTGGCCAAGTTCAAAAGCGAGCGCTCATCCTGGACCAACAAGGAGGCACTGCTGACCTCCGGCTTCCATGAGATTGAGGACATCGTCGATGGTGAGTTTCTTTACTTTCTTTCTTTCTTTGAGTCGCTGACTATAGGTCGGGCTGACTCCTGGTTTTTTGACTTGCTTCTCTTTTGTCTTGGCAGACTTCTTCCCTGGCCACTCGCAGGCGGTCACTCAGGCCATCGAGGCTGATCGCGAGGCGCGGAGGGCACATGGTGCGGAGATTGCCGCCACTGCCCCCCGGACCCTTGATGAGCAGCTTCTGAGCATCGAGGCTCGTCTGCGGCCGGCCCATCGGATGTTGCGCCGGCTTCAACGTGCCGGCACCCAGGCGATTGCTGCCCTGTGGACAGAAATGCCAGTTCTGTGCACTCCCAGTCGGACTGCCGATTGGCTGGAGGTCGCGGCTGGTCGTCTTGAGGCCTGGAAGGGTTCCTCGGCCCGGGCTGGAGCGCGTCGGGCCTTGGAATTCGTCAAGGCGTGGTATCCAGGGCTGGACCTGGACCGGCTGGCCGTGTTCCGGTCAGAGGCCCTGGCCGAGCTAATAGTTGTGGAAGACTCCCTGGTCGCGCTTGCGGTGGCGATCACCAACTACGCAGACACCATCGTCTTCGTCCCTGATCGGGCTGAAGACGGCGGGGAGGCGCCGCCGGAGTGGTTCGGGATGAACCCGGCTTATGACGAGGACTCGGCGGAGGTGATCGGTTCCAGTGCCGAGGAGGAAGGCGAGGCGGAGGACGGAGGTGAGACGGAGGCGCTAGAAGATGGAGCGGGCGACCAGCCTCAGCTCAACCGCGCCTCCAGCAACGAGCCACGCCCGACTGAGCCGGCTGCCGCCGGAGACGATCAAGCTGAGACTGTCCAGCCGGCCGCCCCGGCGCCTGATACCGCCGTCTCTTCCGACCCTCCGAACCCGTCTGCCGCTTCCTAGGCTGCCATCTTGCCTTCATTTTATCTGCTTTAGTAGTCTTTGAAGAACTTGTTAATTCGGACAATTCCACCCGCGTGGTGTATTTTGAACTTCTGTTTGAAGATTCAGGCAAGGGCCTATGTTATGTAAATATTTATCCGAATTCTATCTTTCCTTGCTCATTGCTCCTTTGCCTTTTTCCTTTGCCGCCTTCCCTTAGTCGCCGCCTTGCCAGTCGGACAACCGTTCTGCGGACTGCCACTGGATCAAATGCTTGGCTACTTTGGGAAGGCAAGTACTTGGCCATTTTTTAGAGTCTTTTGAACAAGTTGGATAGAAAGCGGCAAGCCGACTACTCAAGAGTCGGCTTTGCTAAGAGAGGCTAGAAACCGACTTAAGCTATGTTTGTGCTTTGAGTCCTTAGCCATTTTTCATGTGGGAGCCCATTCTTCCTTACTCCTGCCCACCAAACAGTCGCTCTGCGAGCTGCGGCTTCTGACAGGAGACAGCTTAGGCACCACACACTACTTGTCCGACTGCAGGAAGCATTCCATAGCGCGAGGCGGCGAGTCCTCGGGCCGACTAGTCGAGCCCGGTGCCAAGCGGCATAACAAAGAGTAGCATACTCGAAGGCATAATTCTTATCATATAGATAACAAAAAGGGCAGGCCCCGAGCTCGTCTCGGGGGGCCCGAAGTCTTGGTACTTTAATACAAAGGGTAGCGTGGTACATACTGCATCAACTATAAAATCTTCGGAGAAGATTTGCGTTCCATGGGCGTTCCGTCTCTTTGCCGGAGTCGTCCCTCTTGCGTGCTCGGGGCTTCTGAGCGTCGATCAGGTAGTAGGAGTCGTTGCCCAGCACTTTGCTGATAATGAATGGGCCTTCCCAAGGCGCTGACAGCTTGTGTTGGCCGGCTGTTCGCTGGATCAGTCGGAGCACAAGGTTGCCCTCTTGGAAAGATCTCGGCCTGACCTTCCTGTTGTTGTATCGGCGCAGGCTCTGCTGGTAGATGCTGGACCGGCTGAGTGCCAACAGCCGGCCCTCTTCCAGCAGATCGACCCTGTCTTGATGTGCTTCTTCTGCTTCCTCCTCGGTGTACATGGTGACTCGCGGGGAGTCGAACTCTATGTCCGTTGGGATGACGGCTTCAACACCGTAGACGAGGAAGAATGGTGTGAAGCCGGTTGACTTGTTTGGAGTCGTGCGCAGACTCCAGAGGACGACTAGCAACTCATCAAGCCAATAGCCGGCCGAACGCTCCAGTTGTTCGACTAGTCGAGGCTTGATGCCAGACAGGATGAGGCCGTTTATTCGCTCTACCTGGCCGTTTGACTGTGGATGGGCAACAGACGCTAAGTCCAGTCGGATGCCCTGTGTCGCGCAGAAACGGGCCAAGGCACCTTTGGCAAAATTTGTGCCGTTGTCGGTGATGATGCTGTGTGGTATGCCGTACCGAGTCGTGATGTCGGCGATGAAAGTCACTGCAGTCGGGCCATTCAACTTCTTGATGGGCTTTACTTCTATCCACTTGGTGAACTTATCCACCGCGACTAGTAAGTGAGTTAGGCCGCCTCGTGCTGTTTTGAATGGTCCCACCATGTCCAGGCCCCAAACCGCAAAGGGCCAAGCGATGGGGATATTCTTGAGTACGGAAGCCGGCTGATGTGGCTTGGAGCGGAACTTCTGGCACCCTTTGCACTTTTGGACTAATTCTTTGGCCTCTTTTAGGGCAGTTGGCCAGAAGAAACCGTGTCGAAAGGCTTTGGCGACGAGTGCTCTTGAAGCCGCATGGTGGCCGCACTCGCCTTGATGGATCTCTTTGAGAATTGCTTGGCCTTGCTCTGGCTCGACGCAACGCTGGTAGACACCAGTGACGCTGCGCCTGACCAACTCTCTGTTGACTATGGTGTAGGCTGCCGCTCGGTGTTGTACTTGCCGAGCCAAGATTTGATCGGTTGGCAGCTCTTTGCTCACTAGGAACTTGAGGATGGGCTGGGCCCATGAGGGTGCTGCTATTTCTTCAACTGCCAGCACTGTGACTTGGACGAGGGCGGCTGGGCTGGGAAGCGGCGGGCTGGAGTCCGCGACCGCTTGCTGGATTGATGAAGTCCCCGGGCCGACTAGTGCAGTCCCCGGGCCGAGTTCTGGAGTCTTCAAACTGGTCGCTGCAGTCCCCGGGCTGAGTTCTGAAGTCCCCAAGCCGGCTTCGACTGCGGCGTTCTTGGAGCCATTTGTAAAAATTCTCGTGCCATTTGCTGGGGCTCTTGAGTCGGATCCGACTTCTTCGGGGGGAGCCGGCACAAAGATGGAGTCAGATTCTGGTGAAGGCTTGACAGACGGCTTGAGGAGGCGCTGAAGGGCGACGCCAGATGGTATTGCTTGGCGGGTGGAGCCGATTCATGCCAGGGCGTCTGCTTGGTCATTGTCATTTCTTGGCACGTGAAGGAACTCGCACCCCTCGAAATATCCGCTGAGTTGTTGTACAAGGAAACGGTAGCTCACCATGTTTGCATCTTTGGCGTCCCAATCGCCAGATGACTGCTGGACCACTAAGTCGGAGTCGCTGTAACATAGGATTCGGCGAATACCAAGTTCTTTGGCAAGTGGAGCCCGTGAATGAGCGCCTCGTACTCAGCACATTATTGGAAGCGGCAAAATGGATCTGCAGTGCATATTTGACCTTGTCGCCTTTGGGGGAAGTGAGGACGACGCCGGCTCCCAAGCCGGTGCGCATCTTGGAGCCGTTGAAATGCATCTGCCAATGGGTGGAGTCGAGCGCTGGCGGCAGGTACTGGGTCTCGGCCCAGACGACAAGGAAGTCGGACAGTGCTTGCGACTTGATGGCGGTGCGGGGCTATTAGTACATGGTGTAGGGAGCCATCTCAATGGCCCATTTGGCCACTCGCCCAGAAGCATCTCGGCTTTCGATGATCTCGGCTAGTGGGGCTGTACAAACCACAGTGATTGGATGCTCTTCAAAGTAAGGCTTCAACTTCTTGGCGGCAAAGTGCACGCCATAGCACATCTTCTGGTAGTGGGGGTAGTTCGCCGACAGTACTTCGCTCAGGTAATATACCGGTCTCTGGACCGGTAGCGCTTCCTCCTTGCGTTCAACTACAATGACTGTGCTGACTACCCTGCTGGTGGCGGTAATGTACAGGAGCATGGGCTCTTTGGGAGTCGGGGCCGCCAGCACAGGGGGAGTAGTCAACATTTTCTTCAACTGGAGAAAAGCTTCGCCCGCCTTGGGGTTCCACTCGAAAAAGGTCGTCTTCTTCATGAGCTAGTATAAAGGGAGAGCCTTCTCGCCCAGCCAAGTGATGAATCGGCTGATGGACGCCAAGCGGCCGGTGAACTTTTGCAGATCTAGCAGTCGGCTGGGTACCTCCATCCTCTCGATGGCCTTGATCTTTACAGGGTTGCACTCTATGCCGCGTTCAGAGACCAGGAAGCCAAGGAGTTGGCCGGCTGGTACTCCGAAGACGCACTTCTCAGGGTTGAGCTTGATCTGGAATCGGCGTAGGTTCTCAAAGGTTTCCTTGAGGTCTTCCAGCAGTGTTCCACGGTTTTCCGTCTTCACCACCACATCGTCCATGTTGACGTGGGCGTTTCTGCCGAGTTGCTTGAGGAGGCACTTCTGCATGCAACACTGAAAAGTGGCGCCGGCATTCCTCAAGCCGAACGTCATGGTCAGGTAGCAGAAGGCTCCAAACGGCGTGATGAAGGCGGTCTTCAGTCTGTCAGCCAGGTTCAGCTTGATCTGGTGATATCCTGAATATGCATCTAAGAAGTTCAACAGCTCGCATCCGGCTGTGGAGTCTATCACCTGATCAGTTCTTGGCCGGAGTTCTGCGAGCCTGAGGGGCTACTTTGCCAGTCGCACTAACTTGAATCTCCGCCTTCATGGAGGAGTCGGCTGTGGCGTACTTGTCTGCTATGATCAGCAGCTCCTCGAGGGTCTCCGGCTCATCGCAGAGGAGCTTGTGCTTGAGGAGGGTACCTTCTCTGCACCCGGCAGTGAAGTACTCGACATCTTGCACCTCGTGCACGCCCTCGCAGGTAATCGCGAGTTGACTCGTTGGGGCCTTGCACGCACAAGGAAAGTTGGCGAGGCTTGGGAGGTCGCTTGTAACTGCTCGTGAAGTTGCGGACAAAGGCTTCGGTGAAGTCGACCCAGCTGTTGATGCTGCGGGGCTTCAGGCTGTTCAACCATGTCCGGGCCGTGCCCTGGAGCATAAGTGGAACATACTTTACGGCAACGCGCTTGTTGTCGTTCGCTATGTTGACGGTCGTGGAGTAGTCAACCAGCCAGTCTTCCGGCTTCACGAAGCCGGTGTACTTGGGCGTATCTCGGGGGAGCATGAACCCTTTGGGAAAGGTCTCGTCTCGGATGCGAGGTCCGAAACAGGGTGGACCCAACTCGTCTTCTTCTTCCAGCGCCAGGGATCGGTGGAGTCGGTCGATCCGGTGGCGGGTGTCATTTTCTCCGACTCCCTCTCGGCGGACAAGGCGGTCGCCGAGAGTCGGATGCTCAACGGGTGGCACGGAGACTCGCCTTGCTTTGCGAGGAGGAGGAGGCAGATAGTCGTCCCGCCGTTCCACTACTCTTGGCCGGCCGTCTTGGTCGCGCTCGATGGTGATGGGAGTCCGACTGTGGCTGACAGCCGGATGCTTGTCTTTCCTTCCGCGGACACCACCAGTTGGTGTCCGAGACATCGCGCCTTGATCTCGGCGGGGAGGCAGGTCGTCGTTTTGTCGTTGCGGCGCCTCTGTGTGGCAGCCGACTTCATTCTGCGCGGCAGCCGCGTCGAGGAGCTGCTGGACTCGCTCCGTCATCAGGCGGCGCTCTTCACCCTCGAAGTTGTCTAGCTCGTCCGTCGCCGCCTGGGCGGCGCGGATGTTCTCCGCAGGCGTGGTATACACAGGGCGATTGGCCCCGAACAGGTTGGCGATGGCCATGCCACGCTGCCGGACCGCGCCTAGGCGGCTAGGCCCAGTTGGGGCCGGCGAGCCGCCCACAGCGCGATCCATCTCACGGTGGTAGGCTTCTGACAAGCGTCTCATGCTTGCCAGCTTCTTCGCGCCTTCGACGAGCTGAAGGCGGCGCGCCTCCAGCGTCTCGGCGTCAGCATCTCCCAGAATAGGCGCGGTCAGGTCTTGCAGTGCCGCGTCGAGTAGGTCATGAGCTCCTTCGCCGGAATGCTCACCATGACTGATGACGAGAACATCTGTGATGGTGCTTCCGCCGGTCTCCACTCGAGGGAGCGGCTCGTCGTAGACAACCACGTTGGTGGGGAATGCATCGAGCGATGCGGTGTTGGAGTCGACCAGCATTGGGTCGGTGGAGCCTATGGACTCCAGGTCCACGGCAGGCTCGCCGGAGACGTGGAGTTGGTCAAGGAGGCCCGCGAGGAGGCTCTCGGGGCCGCCCGTGCCTGCGTCGGATGCAGGCTCGTCGGAGAGGCGAACCTCGCCGACAAGTTCGGCGAGGCAGCTGGCTGCGCATGCGATCTCAGCGCCGTGTAGCGCGTCGGCGCAGACTTCGTCTGGCATGCTGGGCTGGCTGCACTCGCCAAGGAGAAAAAGGGTTCCCGTCCAGAGCAGGTCTCCGGACGACGGTGCACCTCGCCCCACGGTGGGCGCCAAATGTCGGGGGTTGGGTGCGACATATGCCAAGGGGTGGCTTATCATGGTGGGGGCGAGTAGAACGTTGCCGGTGCCTGGAAACGGGATGAGGCAAAGACATGCACGCCGGCGGATCTTACCCAGCTTCAGGGCTCTCCGTGGAGATAACACCCCTACTGCTGCTCTGCGGGGTCTCCGCATGATCACTATGGCAAAGTGAGTACAAGGTTGCTCCTTGAGCTGTTTCCTGGAGGTAGGAGAAGGCAAGGCTAGCTCCCTCCTTCCTATATGATCTAGTCTAGTGCTAAAGAAGCGATCCCCGGTGCATGGGTGCCCTAGGGGCTTATATAGGCCCGCCCCTCAGGGATACAATGGTAATCCGGCTGGGTGCGGGTCCCAGCCGTCTGTCTCTCAGGCCGCCATCTTCTCCGCCGACCGCTGGGCCCCGCTGACTGGTGGGCCCTGCCGACAGGCCCGGTACGGAGCCAACAGGCCCTGTCCGCCACGGGCGGGTCATGCCGGCTGCGGATTACTATAGTCGTGCTTCTAATGACGCTGGCTTGGTCATGGGGTCGTGGCAACAGTGCCGTCGCCTGACGGACGATCACTGTTGCCATTCCACGTCCTGCCTGGTTAATGGTGTGCGGGGCTCGTGGGAGGGGCTGGCCGACTCCTAGGGGCCGACTCCCAACGGGTCCGTCTTGTGGCGCTCATGTCGTCTTCTGTACCCCCGCCGATGGGTCCCGCCGTCTCTGGGCCATACAGGCAGGCCGTTGTGGGCACAGAGCGCCACCCACGGGGGCTGATGTCAGGGCATGCATGGCAACAGTGCCACGCCGGACGGAGATCTCCATCGATACGGAGCACTGTGGCCATGCCTGCCCTTCGCAAACGGGGCAGGGATGGGCCACGCGGTGACCGTACCCTGTCCCGTCCATCGTTGCAAAGGCAGGAGGTGGTCGGAGTCGTGGGCCGACTCCCCATAGCCGTCTTCTCTGGAAGCCACTAGTTAGGATTCGGTTTATCTCAAAGTCATCCCTGGGACTCGGCCGTGAGGGGCAGTCGGCGGCCTTGCTGCTGACTCTCAGAAGGCGGCTCTTTATCGTGGGGTCTTGAGGGGCACAGCCCGCCCCAATGTCTTGAAACTTCCAGGGGCTCGGGTTAGCATACCCGTGGCCCATTTCTCCGACATGTCCACTTCCATGACGATAAATCGCGCATCACAGAACTGCTTTAATCAAGGGTGACCGACACGTGGCATCCACCGTAACGGAACACCGTTAAGCTATTGGGTCGGGTTTTGGATCCGATAACCCGTTAACAGCCCCGACCAATCGGAAATTTCCACGTGTAAAATTCTTATTGGCCGGACGAAACACGTGTCAGCTCGTCAGTGGGTCAGATAGGTGCCTATGATATGTCGACACGTGCCACGGCCCAGCACTGGCCCATTTAGCTTACGAAGCCGGCCCGTTTGACTTGGTCAAAAGTTAATGGGCTGGCCCATGAAAAGCCTGCTAACACGATCTCTTCGCAAATAGCCCATTTTGCGGCCCGTTAGGCACTAAAAGAAATTGGCCCAACAACGTCATGTGGCCCGTCGAATATAACACCAGCCCATTTCACTTTCGGCCCATGTATGGCCCACGACGTCTTTCGACCCATATGAGGCCTTCGTATCTTTCGGCCCTTTATAGGCCCACGGTGACTCTAGCCCATAATGAATAGTAATTTTTTTGTACCCGTTAATGGCCCGTGATTTACATGGGCCGTTTCCAGCCCGTGTTAGCTTTCGGCCTATTGACGGCCCATACGTTCTTGGGCTCCTTTTTGGCCCTCGATTACTTCCGGCCCGTTACTGGCCTGTTCCCCTAATGGGCCAAATTCGGCCCATGGCAAGAGTCGGCCCGTTACTGGCATGTTCCCCAAATGGGCCAAATTTGGCCCATGGAAAGAGTTGTCCCGTTACTGGCCTGTTACCCTAATGGGCCAAATTCGGCCCATGACAAGAGTCGGCCCGTTTCTGGCCAGCCCGTCCTATATTCTGGCCCATTAACGACCCGTTATGCCTGTGACAGAATTAAGCTTTTGCAGTCCTACGACCTGTTAACGGTCCGTTACCATGCTGGGCCGATACCAATTACGCCCGATTACGGCCCATGTAGACCCATTTATCCGACGGCCCTAGGCCCATTTATCGACGGCCCGAGGCCAACCGATTACAGGCCCATTTATTGACGGCCCGTAGCAGGTCCATGGATCCCACGACCCGTATATGTCCCATGGGTAGTTGCGGCCACTAGCAAACCAGGGAAAAAGAAGACTAGGAAATAAATAAGGCCCAAACTAATGCTAGGCTATTAAGGCGATTGCACAGATTACATCCACTCGGCATCAAAGATCGCCACCAGTGCAAATATAGGGACCACCCTACACTATACAAAAATGGCTTGTTGTTTTCTTCAGCCGGTGGCTGCACGTTAAGAATAAATTTTGTATCGCACCAAAACAAATTACAACTATATAACAAAAGGAAGGTTGGCATAAAACTTAGTAGTCTAGCAGATAAATGCACCACCAGAAGTTCAGAAGCTCGGTTCATTTTACCTGATTGTTACATTTTCATGTTGTATTGTCTGATGAAATACCATAACCCTCGCTTTCATTTCCCCAAGGCTCCTGAACAACATAGGAAATGTCTGATAGTTTGGTTTCAAAACCATGCATATCTTGACGACATTGAGCAATGTTTCTCCTTGTTTCACAAACGGCCTCTGTTAGGGAATGGACTTGTGTCTGGAGCGCAGATACAACATTGCTTTGAGCTTGCATATCTTGATCATGAGGCAGTTTGGACGATATTGCCTTAACAACCAAGCCAGTATTACGCAGGAACATGCTTTTGGCACTGTTAGTGGACAGGTACTGACCCACTGCAGCAAGAGCTGACATTGCAGTTATAGTTGCCTCACCACCTTCAGAAGGTGGCGGTTCCACCATTTTTTCCATAGCTCACTGAAAAGTTGAGGTTTTACATTAGTAGTACCAGAACAGAAGATATTAAGGAGGCAGCAAAACCAAACAAAATAGCTTTGGTCTATATACAGAAGTTATTCTGGTGAACCCATGTAAAATATTAGTTGTATTTTATTGCAAAGTACATAATAAAACCATGTTCCAAACATATGACCATGTACCATCGCTAATGTATTGTCTATTTCTTCACATTTTATTGAGGGCTAAGGATAATGAGACGAAGTTTATAATACGGTAAGCATAGTATGGCATCATTCATATCACAAAACAACTGAGAACAGACAAACATGCAATTGTAAGTTGTGTGGGCAAGTCCAGCACGGAACTAGATTATGGGTCAAGATCAAAGGAACATCACTCCTCCCTTTTAAACCTTGTAAGGTGCAATGATATGCTAAGACAATTGTGTATAAAATTGAAAAGAGTAATAGACATTGGCTGCAAACCATGCAGTTCAAGGCACAAGTCAGAGTAAGTAGTAGTTAAAAGGCATGAGGATCAAGGACTTACAACAGCAGCTATGATTGGTGTAGTCATGCCCTTCTTCTTGCTGGTGTGACAATCCTTGAAGATTTCCACAGCATTTGGTTCAGGTACTTTTTGGTCCTTGCGGGCTTTCCTCTGCATTTCGAACAAGTCAATATAGATTTGATAATATGGTATAGCGAAAAGAGTGAAACAACAGCTAATTACAAGAGCCTCGCAGTGTGCAATATAGCTACGAGATCCTATCGTCTGTTGGAATTTCACTTTCGTACGGTTGGCCTTGTTCTTTGAACAGTTCACCTACAAGAAGATAGATTTGTGTGGCACATGCGTCAATAGGACTTCAACATGTGATCTGATCACATATATATATAATGTACCTGATACTTCGGATCAGACCAGTGTTTAACAAGGCCCCTCTAGTCTTCATCCGATATATTTTCCACTGGAGATGTTTGGGAAAGTTCACTGTTAGCCTTGCCTTCAAAGTGAGCTTTCCTCAAGTTATACCGATACTGTCGCAGGGCAGACTTGAAAACATGGGTGCAAGCTTGTCTGGTTGCATCATCTTGGCTATCCAACTTGAACCTCATCTGTTGAAAATTATGGGAGTCTCATTATCAGCAACCTAGAAAGTATGGGACAGAGCAAGACGATATTACTAGTTTCCATACATAACCATACTTATAGATAAATGGTCGAGGAAGGTGTTGAACTGGGTTTCGTCTTTGTCATTCCTGTACCGAATCCATATTGGGAGGATACGTACATGACACCTAACGGCAACCGCTGCCTCTGATACTAACTTGGCTGACTCTGTAGCATCACGTGGCCTTTTTAAACCTACCTCAAAACGGATCTCCATTCTTCCTCCTCTAGATTTAGTTAACCTATCGAGCATTATCCCCGATGTTTGTTTCCTCTTGCGCCTAGGTGCTAGTCCAACAACAAACATAGGAAGTGTTAGTGTACATCAAACTGTGAGACTACATATAAAGAAGCATGCAACTGTAACTTGACTCCAGCAACTACCTTCTTGTTGTTGAAGCTCACAAGGTTCATCTAATATTGCCAACTCGTCTTGTGTCAAGAGTGCTTGGGAAGTAGTGTCAGGTGGCAAGGGAGCTTGGGAACGTGCTGCTAGTATGTCGTCCAGCTGGTAGTACTGTGGTAGGTCTTGCAAGAACTAGGGCTGTCTCTGCTTGTTTGGTGGCAGCTATTTGTTTCTGTTTGGCCTTTTTTGCAGTTCGTGTAGCATGGGATGCCGTGTTTGTAGAATTTTCCACTGGACTTTCACCTTATATTGCACCATCGTTACTAGCAGAATCTGCAGGATTCATCCGCTTCTCATTCCCTGCCATTCTCTATTTCTTCCTCCTTCTCTATGCCATGTTAAGTCAAGCCGACAAGAAAATAAAATAAAATTTAGTTCTTCAGAATAAATTGATGCGTGATGCAAATGAATAAAACTTTGATGTTAGACAACCACATGATAGGAGGATGTAATATGTATGAAAAACAGGACGGAAGAGATAACCAGAACTATGATGTGTAAACTAAGAAGAAGACATTTCACCAATTTAGAAGCAATGCAATGGAAGGTAGACACCATATGAAAGATGCTACAAATATCGCTCAGCCAAGTTAACAGTGTCTCAGCATAAATGGCGTTTAAACAAATGTGAAGCAGTACAAGAAATAAATCATATGCAAGATGCAAACAACATCACACTACCATGTTAGAGGTCTCTCGTCATTAGTGCCATTGCATATTCACAGCATTGCATATTCACAGCTTATGACGTGTAAACTAAGGAGAAGGCATTTCAACAAATTAGAAGCAATGAAAGCTAGACACCATATGAAAGATGCAAATAATATCACTCTACCAAGTTAAAACTGTCTCATCATAAGTGCCATTTCAACAAATTAGTAGTACAAGCTAGAAAAGAATGTGAGATGTAACCTATATCACACTCCGAAGTCAAACGTGTCTTATGATAAGTGATTGTTGCAGGTTACACAACAGTAGTAATTTGATGTAAGAACATGGTGTGATAGACAGATATTGTATGTTCTAGAAACAGGAACACGTGTCTTATTCAAGTATAATGTGTAAAGTAAGCAGACGGAATTCAACAAAATTAGAAGCAATACAAGCTAGACATCACACATAACATGCAGCCACATATAACAGTGCCAAGTTAGAGGGAGCACTAGTGATGCTGCACTAGGAGAGACGTGCTCATCATAAACACAGCTTTGTTGAGTGTTTATGCATGTGTTGTCTTGGAAATCATCTTGGGGGTGTGGAGGAATAGAAACTGTAGAGGCCCTCCGTTTGGAAGGAGCACCTTTATCCGCTGCCTTGCTAACTTCCTTCCGCTTTATTGATTTTGAATTGTCAAGTAAAACCGACAAGAAAAAGCAATAAAATTCTCTCTTCAGAACTCATTCATGCATGATACTGACAATCGCTACTTTGATGTAAGGCAAACACATGATACCATGATGGAATATGTACGAAAAACAGGACGGCATGGCATGTTCACAACTGTTTGTGTAAACTAAGCAGAAACCATTCCGGCAAATAAGAAGCAATGCAAGCTAGACATCACATGAAAGATGCAACCAATATGACTGCCAAGTTAAAAGCGTCCCATCATAAATGGAATTTCAACAAATTATAATCAGCGCATGCTATAAATCATATGAAAGATGCAACTAATATCGCACTGCATATACTAAAGGTGTCTCGTCATATTGGTTGATGCGGGATACAAAAAAACAATAGTTTTATGTAAGGACATGCTTAATAGACAGATGTACTATGTACTAAATACAGGAAGGCATGTCACATTAACAGGTATAATGTCACATTTACAGGAGTATAAGCTAAGAAAACTAGCACATGCAGTTTAACCAGATTGGAAGAATTACAATCTAGACGCCATATGCAACATGCAACCACATATCACGCTGCCATGTTAGAGCAAGCACCTGCAACGCTAGTGTAGGGGAAATGCTGTAATCAACTACAGAGCTACGTTCACTATCTTCATCTAGCATTTCTGTTTCTTGAGAATCATGTCGGGGGGCTGACGCTGCATTCTTTCAATTAGGAGTAGTCCCCTTGCCTGCCTGCCTCGTCATAAGTGATTGATGAGGGATACACAAGAACATTAGTTTGATGTAAGAACATGGTTAATACACAGATGTACTAGTATGTACCAAAAACAGAAAGGCATGTCGTATTCAAAGGTATAATGTGTAAGCTAAGCAGATGCAATTTAACAAAATTGGAAGCAATACAAGCTAGATATCCGGCTGGAGTGGTGAACATGATCATCTAGGACCTGAGAGCCTGGTGGGAGGCGGGCTGCTTCGCCACCATCGCGGCTTTTTAGTTGGCTTCCAGGTGATGCCTGTCTTTGCTGGGCTTGTCACTGGCTCGGCTAGTGCCCTGACTAGCAATTTGTCTTCTGGTGCTCACGGGATGGTGGTTCATGTAAAAATATCTTTCCTTATCTTAATAAAGACCGACTTCGGCCTTTCGAATACAAGCTAGACACCAACATGCAACCACATATGACACCGCGAAGTTAAAGCAAGCACCTGGGATGGTGGTTCATTGCGAGCGAGGTCATCAACTACAAAGCTACGTTTATCGTCTCCATCTGCTGACACTGCACCCTTTATAGCGTTGTAACGTGTCCTGCCTACCCGTATACCAAGCTGGAGCGACTTCTCTCCTTTCTTTGCTGCTTCTCTTTCGGCAGGAGAGTCTGAAATACCCTTGCATAAAAACACAATAGTGAGAGTATGGGTGAAGTGTGTGCAGAACTAGTGCACTGTAAAAGTAGTAGATAGCAGGTGGCTTAAAAATAAATGACAGGAGACATGTGATAGCTCTACAACATTGCATGGCAAACAAAATTAGATTCTACTCCGTATGATTTTGTAATATATGAGCACAAGAAATGCAGGTACTCCTCCAGCACACCACCACATGTGGTCATATCTAAGATAACAGTCGACTGAAAATAAATAGGTCAGTCAATTTTTTTAATGAACCGTCCGATCTATAAGGAACGGGCAGATGGCCTTCGTCTACCTCCCGCCAGTCACTGTTGACGATCTTTCACGAATCGCCAGCGGCCACCGGCCCAGACCCGTGCCTCCGCGGCCCCGCCCTCCCATCGACTTCACACCACCGCCACGCTTGGCAGCGCCCCCAAGCCATCCCTTTAATCCCGGCCGACCTCCAGATTGGGCGCCAGTAGCTCTAGGACGCAAACGCCCCTAAGATAAACACCAAGGCGCTACTTCCCCGGCGTAATAGTCATACTAGCGCCTGTTACGCCGGGGAATGCTTCCGTTAATTGGGAATCAACTGGCCAGAAATTGAAATTCAGGGGGGCGATGAACCTCTAGCTAAGGTGAAATAGTATATGAGGAGAAACCTTGTGCATCGCGAGTTACTAGGAACATCTAGTATCAAGAAGAAGCGGTCAACTAGTGTCTTCTGTGGGATGAATACCGTGCAAGCAGAGACGTAAGATTTGCACGAATAAGGGAAGAGGAGTACCTTCTTCGGTTGCCGGTGTGGTCACCTCCAAATGTCGCGCCGATCTTCTTGTTTTTACCGGGGAAACTGATGTTCTGGAGGGTGCAGGCTTGGACGAACCCATGGCCAAATTGTTGACTGTGTTGCCGTGGCTGTATGTTGGCGGAGGGGAAGCAGATCCGAGGCGGCGAAGGACGGCGTAGCAGGAACAGCTCCGGTGCGGTGGAGGGTGGCGAAGTTGGAGCGACAACGGTGAGGCGCAGGACGGTGTGGTTGAACTGGCTCGGGTATGGACGGCTCGGCCTCGGCTTCAACTACTAGCCATGGAGGGTGTTGCGGTTGAGGTTGCGGTGGACGATGACGTTGGGGTATCGGCTCCGGCGTGATGGAGGAGGGCGGCGGTTGATGGGTAGGATGGGGTGGCAGACGGAGGACGCCGGGGTTTCGCGGCTGGTGGAGAGGTAGTTTTGGCGCCCACGGAGTATGAATGGGGAATCAGACGGGTGGGGGGAACCATGTTTCGGTCTGGGACACGCTTGTTTTTGGCTTTTTTGAACAGAAGATGGGACGCGCTTGTTTGAAATTTGGGGAAAGTACAAACTTTGCCCCCCTCTTAAATTTCGGACCTACTGCGGGTCGGGGGTAGGATGGTAATCCCAGGTGTCCCAAATAGTGGGCGGGAGCGATTTCGGCCGCACACATGTGTGCTTAGGCGGCCATTGTGTACGAATGTTTTTCGGAGGCGGTTGCGTGGCGTCTAGATGAAGCTACAAACCTACCGCGGTTTAGACCTTTGGACGTCGGGCCGGTAGGTTTCACAGGTCGGAGTTATTAGAAAAGTAATTTCCTTGTACTACCAAACATTGGTCTCACGCGGTTTCGGGCGAGTAGAGGCTCATTTGGCGCTTCGCTCGAAATTTTGAAACACAAGCATTCACGTTTAGAGTACTCTTGAACTATGAGGATTGACCTAAATAGACAACGTTATATTTGACCTTGTATGTTTGAAAACCTCATTAAATTATCTGCTTCCTTTTGAATTTTGACACTTGAAAATCCTATAACTACGATTATTTTGGAATGGAGAAGCTAAATTTGAATCTATTTTGTACACAACTACATATGCTATTATGTACAAAATCAGAGCAAAGATTGGTACCCCCATAGTTTAGGTATGGTTTACAAATGCCATGATATCAAATTCAAATAATTGAATGGACTTCATGTTGAATTCCATTTTTTTAAACCACCTTAGGTTGAATTCAAATGTATACTAGTTCATAGGTAGCTATTTATAAATGTCCATTGTGTAACTTTCGTATGTATAATGTGCTTTACACACACAACATGAACTATACTCACCTTTATATTCGATTGCTAAAGCGATGCATTGTCTGGAGTTCAAAATACTAACTATGTGGATCAATTGTGTCGAATAATAACATAGACATGCTCAAATTCGATAGAATCTAGATGTCTGATGGATCAATGACCGCTCCTTACGTGAATTGCAAATATCATGATCCCATCCTAATATTTGGATACAATTTATATCTTTAATCAATGTGTAGAGCAGTCTTTTACGTGTAGTTTCACTCCATCGGTGGTCTCTCACACATGCTCACACACTCTCTCTTGAGATGTCTTTCTCGCACACATTCTCTAGATATAACCCTCCCTCCCTCCCGTAACCATTTACAACCGTTTTCACTAACCTTTATCACAAGCTCTCTTCCTCTCGCAAACATACACACGCACAATCCTCATGTCTACGTGTCTCATGTACGCACATTATCTTTACGCCTGTCTCTCACGCATTATCTCACACCTCTCTTCCTAATCGACGAGTATGATTCTAGCAGAGCATTCTGTAGGATGACCCTTAAAGTTAGGTTGGATGAATAGTAATATCAGAGATAAAGGGGTTACCTTAGTCCGAGAACCTAGGGTTACAAATCCTAGCTGGCTTTGTCAGTGGACATAGAGTCCTTCACAATTCTGCTATGTTTGTCTTGTACGACTAGTCATCCATGGGTCTTCCTAAATGTGTCATGGGCCGACCAATATGGCGCAGGACGGAACCGAACAAAGGGCCTCACCTCGACCCACCGGACCTCACGCGGTGACACACCCTCTGCCCCCACATCTCATTATCTTCTCACACCCACACATACCAACACAAACACCACACACACAGAAAAATTCTCCTGATGCCTCTATCCCCCCCATTGCATATACACACTCAAGGGAATGGAATCTCCTGTCGTGACGTCATATTCGCCTCTCTCTCTAGACCACCCTTATTTCTCGTGCTATCTCTCCCACCCACCCCCCCCGTCGGCCCCTCTATCCATGCCTCTCTCGAATACGTAATACACACACATACCTCTCTAGGCCCTGCCAAATGCATCAACTACACATTCACA